>NW_026731941.1:265000-273599 GCF_028476545.2 Physella acuta | reverse complement strand
AAGCTTTTGAAGCAGACATCGTTCCAAAAAAGAAATTAAAAAAAAGAGAGAGAGAGAGGTTGGGGGGGGGATGGAGAGAGAAAGAGACCACGTCCCTTTTATTAATTTCATCCTACTAATTGAATAGTCCCCCGATTCTCGTCAAATTGACCTCGTGTGGAAATGATAATTAGCTTAAATTGACAGGACGACTTAAGCGATGCAGCGGGTTTAAGGAGGGCCCGAGTCGTTGACACGTGACGGCATGGGGTGTGGGGTGTAAGACGAGGGTGTGGAGGGAGGTGCGTGGGGTGGATGAGAGGGTAGGGCGGGAGTATAATGGAGGTGGGGAAGGGGGTTAAGTATGAGAGGTCTTTAAAATAGTGACGCGTCGAGACAGGGACAAGACATGGTGACATGAGACAGAGACACAAGGACCGTGGCAAGACACGTTAACGTGACAGTGACATAATGACGAGACAGGTTGACGATGACAGTGACATTACACATGTCGCTCACATGGCAGTGGTATGACACGATGCCAACACTGAGCACACGGTTACACTATAACATGACACTGGTAAGCCAGTGACTTGTAAGATTTTTGTAGGCATCTCTTCGGGTGGGACGGGACGGGACGGGACGGGGGGGGGGGAAGAGACGAGAGACGAAGAAGACTGCCAAATTTTTTTCAACACCCCCCACCCCCACACGGACGTAATTTATATATACATATATTACTTTAACTAGTGTACAATCCAACACCCCCCCCCCCCCCCCCACAATAAAAATGTCTGAAAGAGACACTGCTGACAAAGTGACACTACACAAACACAAGACACCGAGCTCTTGTTAACGACGTATGATGTAACTAGCCTTATCCCTCTGTCTAGAATCGCATCACACACACATACACTCACACACTAACACATACTTCCCCCCCCCCCCTCTATCTCTTGCTGTTCTCCGATGCCGAAAATAATCCCGCCAAACTACTAACTTAAATTGTTATTCCAATCTACCTCTTACTAATAGTGCACATCAACTGTAATTAAATATATATTTCTTATGTAAAAGATTTTTTTTTATAATCAGAAGATATCTAAATTAAAAGGCGAATTAAATTAAAATTAGTGAAAGGCGATTTCAAACATCTGGGGTCCTATAATGCTAATTGATTAATATTTTGTTTTTAGTAAAGTGTTTGTTGTTGGAAAAAAAACGAACTCCGCAGTTTTAGATGGTTTTCCAGATAGTAGGTTTACAGTACGGGCGCTTTGTAAAACAGTTTTGGGGATTGTGTAAAGTTAATTAATTAACCGGTTTGAAATTAGTGATTACGAGGCCTCATTAAAACAGTTTTAGGAATTGTAGCCTTAAGTAAAACGGTTCGAATGATTAAGGGGCCTTAAAAAACAGTATTAGGGATTGTAGTCTTAAGTTAAAGGGTTCGAATGATTAAGGGGCCTTAATAAAAAAAACAGTTTTAGGGATTGTGAAACAACTTAAATTATTACTGTCGAATGCCGATCAAGTAGGAACGTGGGCTGATTAAGGGGCCTTAATTAATTAAACAGTTTTAAGTATTGTGAAACAGGTTGAGGGTAGTACCTGGTAAAAAAATTTTGATCTACTTCTGACAATTTGATGCGGATAAAATATCGAAACGTAAAGTCACGCCAGCTGATGTCCTGAAATACTAGAGGGATTAGCGTAAGGATTAAGGTTACTAGCACCCCAGTAGCCTACATAGTACGTGTGGGCTTCATTCCATGACGGTTAAATATACGTCACACTACTCACACTTTAGGATCATATAACAAGCACTTAACCTACCTCCCCCCCTCCCACTCAACATTTAGTGTAGAAGTATCTGCCTTGTTCTTTCATCCGGAACCGACTCCTTTGAATAATTATTTTTTTTTTAATTATCATTCTAACCAACTGTGTCCACCACGTGTTAAAATGGATTCTTCATAAAATAAATTTTTTAGGTTAATGGTGAATTCTAAAAAAAAAACGTACATTACACGTGTACGCGAACCCAAACCCCAATCGCAAGTCCTACCATAGCCCTAATTTTAAATACTAACCCTCACACAAAACCTGCAATTACAATACTACAAACAACCTACCATAGATATTTTCAGAAGAGCCGGCTGTTAGACACCCGTACCGCCAATACTCCTAAGAACACTCTGAACTACGAGAATGAAGTGTAGTAAAATAAAAACCTTTTAACTACAGCTCTAACCTTAGTATCTGCAGCGGCAAGTACATATCTTGAAACCGAATAAAATATACAGCAAATTTACATTTAAATAGTCGTGGGACCTTTGATCTATGTAGTAGCAAATGTTACTGTTACTAACGACTGGTATGTGGGGGGGGGGGGGGGGGGGGGGGGGGGGGGGGGTTGTAACTTTGTAACATAATATGCATTGTTACTTAATCACACCTAAAACTAGAGTCATCTGTTAGAAATAAAATGCGAGGGCGTTGGTAAATTAATTAGCAAGTTAAATTACAAAACGATTTTTAATTACTAATTATTTAATTTTCCTAAATGGGATATGACGTACGTGGGCGAAAGCATTATGCAAATGAACGTGGCTCAAATACACTAATATAGGACAGCACGTATAGCGTACCTGTAGTATTGACTTAGAGAGCGGGGGTGGGGGGGGGGTATTAAATATATTTGTAATGTGGATCAGGATAAGGTAACATAAGTGAGTAGGGGGGGGGGGTTCTGATACCAATAACGGCAGCCGATTTCACGGCTAAAAATAGACTTTTATACGCACATCCTTCACCTGGATTGGTGCACCGAGCCAGACTCACAACTGATCCAAAACGGCGCAGGTAAACTACTCGCGCGTGGATCAGTTGTGATCGTCTCTCCCTCCCCATATTTATCGGGTGAGTAAAAAGAGCACGGGTGAGCGGTTAAAAAAAAAACACAGCCTTCTCCATGTCGGGGCCAAAAGGTATGCACGTGCCTGCGCGCGTTCTGCACGGCCTAGCTCGTGAGTACTTCCAAGGGGAAAGCAGGTCACACAACAGGTATTGGAAAAAAAAAATCCAATCCCGCGACGAAAAAAAAAACAAAAAAAAGGTGTTTTACTGTAAATCAATCGGAAACTGAGCGTTGGTTAGTTCTACAGATAATCTATTCCAGCGTATTAGTAGCAGTAAAGCAAGCATTGTTGGGTGAATGATCGTTGTGCCTATAGTCGCGTGAATAAAATATCAGCAACGTGTTGTGCGACAAGTAAGGTGTTTGCTATTCTGGATAAGAATTTGCAATTTCCTTTATTTATTTATTTTTTAGAAGATTGGCCACTATTGAGGACAGTGATAAATTAAATATAAAAAGGAGCGATATGTCTATTTATCGGTAGATCGATATCTATCTTTATTCCACGTTCCCATTTTTTGTCTCCGTATATGGAGAGCATTTTCTTCTCTCTGTCTATTAGACCTCTTCCACTCTCTCTTTCTTTAAAGAAAGAGAAAGACAGACGGACAGACAGACAGACGGACGGACAGACAGACAGACAGACAGACAGACAGACAGACAGACAGACAGACAGACAGACAGACAGACAGACAGACAGACAGACAGACAGACAGACAGACAGACAGACAGACAGACAGACAGACAGACAGACAGACAGACAGACAGACAGACAGACAGACAGACAGACAGACAGACAGACAGAGAATACACCTGATGAAATATAAAAATATAAAATGAAGGGGGGTAAAACAAGCGCGGCAAAAAGAATTGAAATAAAAGGCATGAGTCAGTCGGCAATATGTGGGCACATTCCTTTTTCTCGCCAACAGGGGATGCTGCAAACCTGATTACGTCAAGGTTTGTTCAGCCCTCAAGAGATGCCAGCCTAACGCTGGACAATATGACGGCCGTCCATAGAAACAAGTGAGAAGCTCAATTGCAGACGAGTACACATTTTTTTTCTACGACGGGGTGCACGTGGGGAGGGGAGGGGGTGAGGGGATGCGACTTTGTGAGTTGTCTTCAATTACTCATTGCGCGGGAAAAGAAATAACGATTTTTTTGGGGGGTGTCTTTATGCAATCCGATTGTTTCAACGCTGGTTAATGTAGCGTAATTAAAACAACTAGCGTGTAACGACCCTCCCCTTTTTGGGGATAGGGATGGGGGAAGGGGGCTGGAAATTTCTGGATTTATTTTTTTTACTAAGAACATTGGACTCGCTATCCGTCTGCGCAGTCTCATAGTAAACAATGGGGTCACACAGGTCATGGAGCACACTACACACACGCCAGTGGACAACACACTTAACATACGCCAGACCCAGTGGACAACACACTACACACACGCCAGTGGACAACACACTACACATACGCCAGACCCAGTGGACAACACACTACACACACGCCAGTGGACAACACACTTAACATACGCCAGTGAACAACATACTTAACATACGCCAGTGGACAACACACTTAACATACGCCAGTGGACAACACACTTAACATACGCCAGTGGACAACACACTTAACATACGCTAGTGAACATCATACATAACATACGCCAGTGGACAACACACTTAACATACGCAAGTGGACAACATACTTAACATACGCAAGTGGACAACACACTACACATACGCCAGTGGACAGCACAATACACACACGCCAGACCCAGTGGACAACACACTACACACACAACGCTGGACACAACACACTAGACACACTACTAAGGGAATACAATTATTCATCTGTAGTAAACCTAACTACGCCTTGAAATGAATTGACAAGAATATAATCAACGTTTTTTAATTAGTCCGCAATAACCAAAGACTAAAAATTTGGTGCAAAACTATTGGGCTGAATTTTAGAATTAGTTATCTTGCTAACTCTGATGAAGACTCACAATTCCCCCCCCCCCCCCAATATTCATTAATTAACCTACCGATTTGCTGTCTGTGTTACAGTTTATTTTAAAATTTGGTCAGACATAATCCAATTTATTGTTTAAAAAAACAACAAAAAACCGATTGAGACAGTGGTGAATTAAGCGAACAGTACAATTACGTCCAAATTTAGCCATTATCGTGTTAGTAGGCCAGGCTATTTTTAGCCACGAAGTGTGATGTTGCACGATTGTTGGCCAACGAGATTTTTTTTTAAAAACAAACTGGTGTAACCTTCAGGAGTTGGGAAAAAACATTTTGAAAACCAATAGGCCAATTGGACAGTTGAAGTAGAGTGTTCGTGATTTTTTGTGTGTGTTTAAGTGGAAGAAATAAATTAGGGGAAAATAATTTTAGAAATGCATGAGAGGAGTTGCTATTTCTAGAATTTTCTAAACTTCATCGTCCTAATATCTTATCATCGTTTTAATATCTTATCGCGTGCGAATCTTCAATGATTTTTTCTTTAAAAGTGTATCTTCTATATGTTCACAGAATGGATATTAAACAACAATTAATCAAGCTATCCCAAATATTCAGTGGGACAATTAATTTAATTTAATCCATTTTCAGATTTGTATAGTTACTTATACATTTAAATAACAGTAGTCCGCATTTCGGTGCAAATTAAAAATATGAAGTCTAGCAAAACGATAGGATGTTTCGTCTTTTGTAAATATGTTTAAAATTCAATCTTGGCCACAGAAGAACAATTAAAACTGGAATGCGTTGTTTTAAAAGTTTTTAACAAAGCTCATGGTTGATAAATTCGAAAAAAGTCTGGAGCTCAAATCCTCTGGCAGATAAGGCTCGATCCCTCCCAACACTAAAAATTAAGAACGAAGAAGAAGAAAAATTTTTTTTTTTAATCGTAAAAAGAAATGAAACAATGACTTACATGACGTCATAGGCCTAGATCCGTAGCTGTACTCAGCGTACGAGGAGAAGACGCCGTCCATGATTGGTTGAAAGTGGTTTAGCCTTCGCACGAGGGGTGTCAACATAGGAGGTCGAGTTCAATATTCCACCAAGTATTTAATCGGGTAAACTTTTAAAATGGTTGCTAATTATGATAAACTAAACAATCCCCTGTTGTTCTGAATGCCTTATATCATTGAAATAGCACATGATTGTGTCCAAATACTATTGTACATGTCGTTAGAAAAAAATAATATTTTGAAGTGTTTTGTTTCGTTTCAAATCTATTTATAATGCAGCAAAAGTAATCGTGAAGGCAGTATATCCAAAATATAGTCGAATAAAACTTTGAAAAGTAAATAACTTGACACAGAATATTTTGTTTAAAATCGAGTTAAAGTTTTTGAACGCATTAAGTCTATAATCTTGATAGTCTACTGGAGATCACAGATTAATTGATAGTCTTGAAGGAAAAATTCAAAAGTTTTTCACAAACAAAATGTCATCCTTTAATCTAAGAAAAATACTGCGGCATCATTCACCTGGTAGGTGAGTACACCCTTCACACCTAGAAACCAATGAAGCGTGACAACTCAAATGTTAGGCCAAATTGTTCATCGTGTCTATAAAACCTGTCCTCAACACCCTATACAACCTATATAATACACATAACTCTTTAAAATAGTCATACAACTATGTTTAATTGTAACAAAAATGAACATAAAATTATATTTTAAAATAGTCATTGACAATGAAACATCAGAACATCATGGGAGAATCCATTAAACATCATTTAAAGAGAAACAAGGACCATCTTTGTCTAGTAAATTTTTGTCGTTTGCAAATTAAAAAAACAAATCACCTTCTGTAAGCAGTTATAGAATTTCCACAACAAATCTACCGCACGCGAAAAAACGAATACCATGATGACAGTATTTTTTTAACACATGCTCTCACATTTACCTTATTAATCTGTCGAAAAATGATATTTTACTGTATCTTTTACTCGGCCGTGTTGCTATATATCATACTTGGTAAATCTAAGTATGTACAGAGGTCTGTTATGTTCGATTTGCTATGATATATAGTCATCAATTATTGCTTAAAGGTGGTTTCTGCAAGCGGTTTTATTAACAAATCACCCGACCCACCGGGATTCGAACTCGGGATACCAAGATCCGATAACAGTGATATTCAAATCAGCCACGCAATTCTGGTCTGCACGGGATTTTTTTTTATTTATTTCACATTTCATTTTTTTTTTAACATTTTATTATAGGGAAAAAAAAAAGAAAATTTTTAAAACAATCTTAAAGAAAAAAAAAACGAAAAAAGAATCTACTTAATGATACTTCACTATTTTAACATCAACAACTTTGATTTTTTTAAGCCTCCAACCTTTATTTGTTTACCCTAGCAACCGTAGTTTTATTATATCTAAGAAAGTCGCATGCCGACCAACAAAAGACAACGCCGGTGATGTTGTCGTGTGGTCAAGTTGATAGACACGTACTCAACGACGACTTGGTGACATGGGCTATTGCTGCCATTTGACAGCTTCCGTCTGATTCGTTGAGCTAGGTAGGACCTGGTGATTCTACGAGGTTTTAAAGATTTTGTTTGATTGGTAAATATTGTTCACGCCGACTCTATGCTTACAAACTGTTTGATGTCTGTTCAAAAGAGACTCTCAGTAAAAGGTCGAAAGGTTTGAAAACCTTTTTTTTTCTTTAAGGCGACTAACCTTATAAAAAGAGGATCATTAAAAAAATAAGCTGATTATACACAAATCGGAATAATTAATAAGTAAGATGCAGCCGTATTGAAAAGTTCACAGAAGACGCCTAAATAATCTAAGAATAATTTGGAGCATTAGAATTTATCAATTTATGTAAACGGTATGGATTGAAATATATTTTTAAAAAAATAAATAACTAGTCTAACTGAACTCCTAACCTTGTTCAAACATTTTAAACTATTTACATTTACTTAGTATTTCATTCTGTCTTTTAAATAACGCATACTTATACATTTCTAAATTTAAAAATGTGAATACAAGTTTTCAATTCAATTTCACAGTTCAACATTTCTCTGTATTTAATTTACACGCGTAATGCGTTTGTGTTTAATTATTACACGGTAAACATTTTCTATTAACTTTAAAGGAAAACAACGGAAGGCTGACCAAGTTAGGGAAATGTAATGTAATATATATATATATACATATATATATATATATATATATATATATATATATATATATATATATATATATATATATATATATATATATATATATATATATATATATATATATATATATATATATATATATAATATATATATATATATATATAGGCTAGATCTATATATATTCTACTTGACTCATCATTCAAATTAAAATGTTTTTCGGTTTCGTGAAGTTACCCGCAAGAGAACGATGATAAATAAAATAGTCAGGAGTAATGAAGCGGGTTGAGTAAGTTAATTAGTGTAACTATTCAAAACTGTTGCGGCGCTGTCAATCTAAAACATAGGAGCGTAATATTGGCCGACGTAGGAAAATATATCCCAAAGATTGGCAACATAATAATAGATCCCAATGCTAGGAAATATATCCCCGCACTAGGCAATGCATCGTAAAGCCGTAGGTAGAGATTTAACTCATAGAAAATACATTCCCTCGTTAGCCAATATACCACACCATTAAGCAACACGACCTATAGACCTACCCT
>NW_026731941.1:187500-260000 GCF_028476545.2 Physella acuta | reverse complement strand
CTTATCTTCATGGTTTAACCCTCAGTTATATAGTTTAACATTTAAACATCACCCATACAACCGCATCCCAACCCTAAACATCTCAACCATACAACTGAGTTTTAACTCTTACCAGACAACTAAACCTTAACCCCAACCCTCAACTGAACAACCAAAACCGAACCCAAACCCTAATCTTCAAAAAGATAACTGAACCCTTACCCGAACCATCAAAAGAGCCCTAACCGTGGATTAACCTTTATCCATGTAGTAGAACACTTAACCGACAAGTCTAACTTTAAGCCCAGTTACCAAGCTTTGTAAATTATTTAACCATATTACTTAAACTGAACAATCAAAAGCCATTTAATTAAGCTAATCAATGATTTTTTTTTAAAGCCTAGCCAATACAACCGTTTACATCTAACGAATAGCCTACACATCTGACAACTATAAACCATAACTGCAATCATAAAGCATAAAACAAAAACGCACTAAAACTATTTGCATACATTTTGATGTACAACATTAGATGACAAATCAGCATCCGATTTTTTTACGATCTGTTATGAAATCACAAAACGATCCAACAATTTTTCCTCATTCGGCAACTTTATAACAATAATATCCAACATAATCCAATTCAACAATTGGAATTTTTTTATTATTATTTGTTTTCTTAATTTACAAAACACCCCCACCCCTTTTTTCCGATTAATTTTTCCCATTCCATGTTTTTAAAAAACCTCTCTTATGCGTGTTTGCTGTCCCGTCTGGCACTACGAGGCTCTAATCTCGGAGCACGCGGGCCGATACCAGAAATAAACATGTTTGTTGCCAAAGCATTTAAGTTTTGATTGGTTTTAATGATGTCAATCTGTCTTCATGCCCGCCCCGTCTCTGTTTCCACCCCCACCCCCCTCTCTCCTTCATCCAAAGTAACGTATTCCTCCGCCGATAAACTTCGTCGCTAGTTGCGTCGACAAATAGTTCCCAAGAGAAAAAAAAAACAATATGTCATAAAGAATACTCAATGTACACATTAAAGTACCGGTTCGGAGACAACCACAGGGCAGATAAAGTAGAGTTTATCGATACATTTGTTGAAATTTTGTGGTCATTCATAAATTGTTGATAGCACTAGTAACACATGTGTTAAGCATTAGGGTAAAACAGGGCAAGGGTGAAGTTTAGAGTCATCAGCTCAAGATTTCTGTCGATTTTAGCTACTCACTCAATCACAAGCGTATGTGTATCTAAAAGTACCCAAATAATACTATAGGGTAGTATAATCCTCTTTTCCATTCGCGTCCAAGACATACAATGACCTCTGCATATGAGGGGAAAGTGTGGTCAGCAGTAGCTTCAGAAACGGTTCCCAGAAAAATGCGCAAACGGAAAACTGCGCAAGCAGAAAAATGCGCCTATACAAACTAATTATACTAATACACTTTTATTGTTATATTTCGAGGAAAAGTGTTTTATTGTGCTAAAATGTAGATGTCGTTTTCTTTGTTGATGTCTACAAATGCTCGACTAGAGAAAACAAAAAAAAACCTTGCTCTCTTGCGCGCAGTTTTCCATTGCGCAGTTTTCCTTTGCGCAGTTTTCCTTTGCGCAGTATTCCGTTGCGCATCTTTGCGTTCACCTCAGAAACACAGACATTATTGTCTAAGTCAGAAGGAAAACGGATGCCTACGCTAATACTTCATATGTGCTTGAATTCTTATGACTCCTTAATGAGGTAATTGAAATGTCATTCTTCAAATGCCACGAATAGATGTGTCATCTGAATCATACCTGATAATCCCTTGGGCTAAATAGCCAGTTGTGTTTGTTAGTTAATCAATTCTTCGTTTTCAAATGCAAATTATTACTACGCCGTTGTGTTCTTATTTCAAATGCAAATGGATAAATTAACTGAATAACCAGGTTTCGCATTTTTACAAGTTATAATAGGTTTATATATATGCTTTATGGGCTGGCCTGATTCGTGTCATTTTAATATAAACTAACTATAGCAACGTGAGGAAAGGAAATCAGGAAAAAATTAATGAGCTTGTCACTTTAGAATAATTAAGTTTTACTTTTTATAATCTTTAAAATAAACACATAAAATGTTAAGACACAATGCTTAGTCACTAGCAATACGCCCGGCGCGGTAAACGGGTATGCGCCAAGCCGTAATTAGAATTACGAAAGTCGTTGTACTATCTCAGTTTCTGGTGCATGCGTCAGGGATTACAGTTTGGTGTTATTTGTGTATCATCTTACCACACTATCGTCCTTATTCTCGTTGACGCTATTACACAGCTGACTAATTAAAAAAAATTCTTCTGATATCTTAAAAGATTATTCCAGAAAAATCCTTATTTAAAATTAACATGTCTTTATGCGTTTAGCTCGGGAAAACTACTAATTAAGCAAATAATAATTAGGACACAATTTCAAAGCTAATTTAGTCAACTAGAACTGTATCTGCTTGTTTATCATAAAGAGGACATTGCCTCGAGATTGTCTAACAAAGTACACAAAATGTATACCTATACCTCACTGTGTATCGGTGGCTTAAGTCTATGTTAAATATATCCAACAGAGATGGTCTAATTAAAATATTTTAAGCATAATTAACAAACATAACTTGTTTGTTTCCAGCAGTAAGACTACCGAGAATGGATAGATCAATATTTCGAATATTTAACCAACATCGTTAGTGACGTTAGTCATTTTTTTTTTCCAATATTTGCATCGACTGGATAAAACTATCATTATTTAAGCTTTTGGGGCGTATGTCTAAAATACTTTAACAAATAAATAAAGGATTCTCGTTTTACTAACTTAAATGCGTACTTTAATTTTTCCATTTTCAGAACTAAATCTCTCCCCCCCCCCCCCCCCCCCTCCTATCGTTAAATTTGTTGTGGAAATAGTGGATTGTTTGGTTTCAGACTGTCCTTTAAACCTCGAGCCATCTGTAATGATAGCATCAGACCGACAATGGAAACATTTTATTAAGGACAATTGGTACGGCGCTAATGCCTTGATCAATGTGGGAGAACAGTACGTCGGCCGATGCCGTAGTACCATTAGGACACAAAAAATAATTGACGTCTGCGCGAGAGAGATCCGCACAAAAAAGCTGCCCGGATGTGGATTTACTCGTAAGCAGACGATAATGGACAGCTAGAATTTGTTTTTATTTAAACTGAAATACGCCCAAAAGAAAACTAACCCGCCCCCTTTAAAAAAAAAAAAAAAAAGTATTGAATTATTTTTCTTTTTGTGTTACAGAATCGAATGTTCGTATTGTAAAAGTCCATATTTATTGTTTTGTTTTCTGCTTTTGAATTTATATTTAGCCGGCTTGAATTTTCCTTTCAATCTTGTCAGTCGCTTAAAAAAAAGTCTACTTTATGGATTGTTCTATTATTAGAGATTACATGGTTTTGTTTCGCGTTGGGGCTCTAGTGTCGGATCCGGTTTTTTGAATAAACAAATACGGTTCTATTGTTTAGTATTGGAGCTTGTTGTTAGGAAAGTAGACTAGTACTAGTACTAGTCTTTAGTAGTATTGGCAGGAGACGGGGCGGGAGAAATAGACAGGAGAAGTAGGAGAAATGGATAGGAGAAATGAACAGGATAAATGGATAAGAGAAATGGATAGGAGAAATGGATAGGAGAAATGGATAGGAGAAATGGATAGGAGAAATGGATAGGATAAATGGATAGGAGAAATGGATAGGAGAAATGGACAGGAGCAATGGGCGAAATGGAAAGGAGAAATGGATAGGAGAAATGGATAGGATAAATGGATAGGATAAATGGATAGGAGAAATGGATAGGAGAAATGGACAGGAGAAATGGATAGGAGAAATGGATAGGAGAAATAAATAGAATAAATGGAAAGGCTAGGTAAAGTCCATCTGGTTCTATTTCCTCAGCGTACGTCGGGATCGCGGGATCAGCGCTAGCTCTATGCTCACCCACACCTACTTTACTCGACCAGTTCCGGGTACGTATAAGAGCTGGATTGGCTCAGGGGACATCAGAGTCAAACCCGAGAATTGAACTTATGACTTTCGGGTTATCAATCAACACCCGAAAACCAGTTTGTACATAATTAACGCTGTTTCTTTTATTTTTTTGTCCCGCAATCAGGCTTTGATTTTTTACCCCACGCTGTGCACAAAACTATCGTCTGTTCGTGTTTACCATTGTACGAAGCAAAAAAAAATCGTTCCTGCACCTCACGACCCTAAAAACGGACGCCAATTAATAAAGCGCATTTAAAGGTGTAAGAAGCATGACGATAAAAAAAAAACTACAGATAAAAAACCAACTATCTGTATGGAATCAGCCAATCCTACCCAGAGTTTCTTCCAGGCATCTCTTCGGGGGGGCGAAGCCCCCCCGAAAAATTTTTACCGCCCCCCCGAACGAAATGAAATTTATATAATTTATATAGAAAATATATACTTTTAACAGTGTCCGCCCCCCCGAAGAAAGTTTACCGCCCCCCCGAAGATTTCAAGTGCCCCCCCGGAGAAAAGAGTCTGGAAGAAACACTGATCCTACCTTAGGCACACCACGAGTGAATAATTAACTGGAGAGAAGTTAGTTCCCTTGACTATCCCATGTGATATAGGAATGTAGGGCTTTGACACAGCTGTTGTGAGTGGGGTCGGATACTGAGGGCTTTTATATAGGGATAGAGTGGATTCATATCCAGAGATGGGGTGGATTCATGTCCAGGAATGGGGTGGTTTCATATCCAGAGATGGGGCGGATTATTATCCAGGAAACGGTGATTTCAAACATAAGGAATACTGTGGATAACTTCAAGGATAGGGTGGATTTATGTACGATTGTATGTATGGGGTGTAAGTCAGGGAGAAATGCAGTTGTTAAGATGATGTATTGATGGATGATTTAATGGATTGCTGGGAGTAAGATATTTGAGGATTGTGTGGGTAAGATGATTGAGGATTGTGTGGGTAAGATGATTGAGGATTGTGTGGGTAAGATGATTGAGGATTGTGTAAGATTGTTGAGGATTGTGTAGATAAAATATGCTTGAGAATTGTTATGGGTAGAGTATGATTGGATATTGCTATGGATAAAATAAGATTGTTGATAGTTATTCTTGGTAAGATATAACTGGGTATTGAAGTGTTGCTATGTATAACATATGACTGTTGATTGTTCTGGATAAAGATGGAGAGATTATTTTCTACATAACCCTAATTCTAAACGACGGCAACAATAAAACCGAGAGAAAAAACATCATACGACGGAGATGTTTTAATTCTGAAAATACAAATATTGATATTTTAATACGTATCATTTTTAAAATGGGCATATTTAATTGCTAGTATCCTACCGTAATATTATTCTTAACCATGCAAAGATCAAGGAACAAAATCTTCATATGGATCGTTAGATCTTTTAATTATTGGCTTTATAATCATAATTAGATTGATGTATATTATCATAACCTTAAATATATCCTTGAACCTAACTGAACATAACAGATAAAAACGACAAAAAAACCTCAAATACCTCCCTAAGTTTGAGCACCTTTATTTCGGTTCTAAAGAAAAAAGAACATATTATAAAACTCCAACTGGATTTATGTATGTTTGTGAACACGCGACGTTTTACGTAAGCACATATTTATGCAACTTTCCCGTACATTTCAACACCTACAAAAAAAAAAAACATAACAACCCAACCATTGATATTAGATGTGTGTGTGTGTGTGTGTTCGTTCCAAATCAATTTTGATATGCATATTGAAAGCTAAAATATAGGGCGGGTTCGATAGGCTTTTATGTTTAAAACAGCCTCACTTTTAAAAAAAAATCTTTTCATTGAAACACTTGTAGAATTTTGAATTTTTTTAGTCATACAACGGTACACAAGAAATATTTTTTTTTCCTCTTTGAATAAAAGAACCAAGATTCAAAACCGTGTCAACTCCATGTAGTAAAATAAAAATGCCTGTCAAAGGAACTGTCGTAAGCAAATTCAAATATCTATGTGTAGATCATAGGTGCCCCTGCCCAACCCTCAATTCTAGCCCCACCCTTTCCAGCATGTTCTGAACTGTTCATGTGTGCCTTGCTTTAAAAAAAAAGACACCCCCCCCCCCCCAAGCCTTCTCGGTTGAGTGGAGCCGGCACTGTTAGAGATTTTTTTTTTTTAACAGTGCCTTTTTAATGCAGTACTTAAATTTTAAAAATCCCATTCCTGTTACGCTTTTTTTTTTTTTTAAATTATATTAAAGGGTGTGGTTAACTACACAGTTTAATGGAATGGTTATCGCCAGAAACACACGGAGTTAGGGTTTATGTTAAAGAGCATTTATTGGAGATATGTTTATGACTGTTCTATCTAGATGTAATATTTTATGAAACACTGCTAAAACTACATAACCTGAAGATTACAAAGTGCACTTGTTCGAATTCTAAGCTGCAGTGAAAAAAAAGTAGCCTACTACGGAGACTGAAAACATTATCAGAGATATCCACTGAGAATCCTTATCGCACATGCAGTAATCACCTTCCAAAATTCTAAAAATACCTCCCTTACCCCCTCCCCCTCTCCTCCATTGACATTACTTCTTCAAGGTCACCCCCAAAGATCGTTTCGTCATGCGCAATCATATTATCGCTGTGTTTCCGCTTCGCTGGGTTCGTGACCTAGATAAGGGTTTTTTTTTCTTAGAGTGAAAAGAGGAGTGGGGTGGGCAGCAACTGAATCCTAAGGAAGGTCAACCGTATTCTGTTTTAAGCACAGTTATTGATACACCCCCGGGGAAGCATATTTTTTTTATACTTTTTTTTTATCGGGACATGCGGATAACTGGCACTGCGTGGGGAACGGTCGTCAGTCAGGTGTATTCCATAAACAACAAGCGGTGCAACGAGAATATGCGGACGGCAGAGGGAACGGTAATACGAGAATACAGCCACCCTCTACCCACTAGCTGGTGTCACTGCCATCTTATGGGGAATTACACATTTAAAGTATCATGCCTGCCAAATCACTTTAACAGGCGCGTTAGATTTCCGTAAAAACCATAAGTGCATGTAACTCAGATTATTTATAGACTAAATAAATAAATAAATAAATAAATAAATAAATAAATAAATAAATAAATAAATAAATAAATAAATAAATAAATAAATAAATAAATAAATAAATAAATAAATAAATAAATAAATAAATAAATAAATAAATAAATAAATAAATAAACAAATAAATAAACAAATAAATAAATAAATAATTAAATATATATATATATATATATATATATATATATATATATATATATATATATATATATATATATTATATATATATATATTAGGCCCTATATATTATATATACATATATTATATATATATATATATATATATATTATATATATATTATATATATATTATATATATATATATATATTATATTATATATATATATGTGTGTGTGTGTGTGTGAAAATCCCGCTATTTCATAACTCTGTATATAATACTACAAATAATAAATAATAAATTGACATTCTGCATGAAAACCGCTAGTTCACACAAACACGTAACGATTTCTTCCCCTTGGTTTCTGACAGTGCAAGTGGTCGCCCCTTGGGGCTATGAGTTAATGCCTGATGTCCTGAAACGGTTGCTGTTGTAACCTGCCCGGGCTATAATTTAGGTCACTACCTGGCGTGACATCCTGACACCCAAGTGTGACCCTTGCAGTTGTTTTTTAACGCTTCAGGATATAGCTCTGTAACGTGCAAGTCTATAAAAAAGGGGGGGGGGGGATAAGTAGTATTTACTAAGAATTACATTACCAGGATATTATAAAAACGCAATGCGTACTGGATAAAAGTTTCCCCACCGGTATCGAAATTAGTGATCGATCAAGGTTAGGGTTAAGGTTACGGTAGTAAGATTAAGTTTAGGGTTAAGGTTACAGTAGTAAAATCAAGGTTAAAGTTTTAAGGTTACAGTAGTAAGATCAAAATTAAGGTTATAGTAGTAAGATTAAGGTTATAGTAGTAAGATTAAGGTTAGGGTTAAGGTTACAGTAGTAAGATTAAGATTACGGGTAAATCATAACCTTAGCTTGGATACTTGATTCATTCTGTTTACATGAATTCGATTATTATAAAATGACTATGTGGAATATCTAAGTACGACTAATCGACAACCGAGCACTATTTATTTACTTGGTGTGATAAGTTTAAGACACGTGGATAAGGTTATGTTAAGGTTAAGTTGCAGTTATACATTATACGCATAACAACAAACACTTTTTTTTTAAATTTCGCCAAATTTAACTTTATACCTAATCCGTATAATCATAAACGCGAATGACCGTTACATGATATTAACACTTGTATAACATTTAACACGTATTACCTTGATACTTCGGTAGCACTGTGTTAAGAAACGCTCAGTCCTGATTACCGAACAACACCATTAACACACGTAATATGCCAGTCATTCAACTAATGTATGACAACAGATCAGATACTACTACACAAGCGGCCTACTGCTGAAGCATATCTTCCAGCTTACACGTCAACCACCCAACCCGTTTTTACCCCCCCCCCCCCCCCTTTTTCTTTACAACACACACGGCTGGTGGATAAAAATATAATAAGTACGAACCTGTTTTTAACCAAACAAAAAAAAAAAACCCACGGTAAAAAAAAACCCACGTACACTATCTTATTATCTCAGCGCTTATGCAGTTTAACATAATTCAATACATTTTTTACGCATGCTTAGAATACGATAAAACGCACCCCCTACCCATTTAATATAGATCAAGCCCACCAATGTATATCAACAGTAAAAAAAAAAATTACCCCCGCTATACACTGAGCTTACCTTAGTTTTTATAGCCTACCCCCCCTCCCCCTTTTTTTTTTCTCTCTTCCACCGATCTCCCTAAGTAAAGATCTAAATAGGACAGAACTAGCAAGCGCGCATATAATACTACGCTTATATTTTCAGCCCCCCCCCCCCCTCCTCAATCTCAAGTGAATGTGCATGACCCCGTCACAAGCTTGTAATGACAAATGCGCCCCCACCGTACCTCCCCTCCTCCCGTAGTACACACACTTCACCGCATAAAAAAAAGGGGGGGGGGGGAGGATTAACTACTGCAGAAAGGTAGGGCTGGAAAATATAATTGCAACAGCAGCATGCTATATGCTACTCGCTACCTGGAGTGCTACTCGCTACATGTAGCGGTGTTGGAAAAAAAAATCCGCCCGGTGTACGTCGATCACCTGGCTATTTTTAGCCACCCTGCTTCATCAATAATTAAGTTTCCCCAGCTTTTAAAGACCGTTTGTTTTACATCTAACGCAAAGCCAGGGACACTAGCACTACACCCCCCCTCCCCCCACACACATTTTAGTGTCATATTTAAAACTACTGGACCGTTAGAAAAATTGAAAGACCACCTTTTATATTCTTAAACCAGCATTCCCTAATTATTTAACAGTTTACATTATTTAAACTCAACCTACTTTAAGTTAAAACGTAAAAACATTCAACGGACTATGCTAATTAATTAAAGGTGTACCTTATTAAGGATTACGAATTTAATAATGAAAACCTGTCGCAAACTATTCAACGGTTTACAGAAATTTAAACACTACCTTTTTAATCAACCATTGAAATAGTAAAAATAGCAGTGACGGTTTTTTTTATAATGATTACGGTATTTTCAACACTTGAATTCAAGCTGAAGTTCAAGCTAAAAAAAAATACGGTGTTTCAGTATAGTGTAATCTACATAAAAAATACTGCCTGTTATAAAAATGCTGAAGAGATTCGTTCCGGTATCTATCAAGAGGAATTTATGGCAGGCGGGTGGTGACATATATGAGGAAAAAAATGTGTTTGGTAAACAAGCGACATAGATATGAAATAGTAGGCTTTTGTATGCTTAATGTCAGTGCAAGCCCATAGATTCACATTGGGGCGTCGATATCCTGAGCGTTTAAAATGTATTTTGATATGTAAAATTTGATACGAGTTTAGTTTAAAGTTCAAGGTGTAAGGTTATTTTAAGTAACGGCTGGTTTAGGTGATCGGTAGTTACGTCATCGGTCAAGTTTGCAGGATTGGATAATTTAGCGGATTGAGTCGTTTCACAGCATGGGTCAAGTTTACAGTGTCGGTCATGTGTGTAAAGCACAGAGGTCAGGTTTACAACACAGGTCAAGTTTGATGCATGGGTTTAGTTTACAACTGGAATCAACTTTACAACAAAAAACACCTTTTATTGTCAATTTTATAAAGTCGGTGCTTATTTAAATAAATGGGTTAATTGTGTCAACATTAAGAATTACGCAATCGCTTACAATTAACGCTTACAACGTATGTGTGTACACAGGTCAGCGAGGCCGATGTACACGATTCTAAGGGCCGATTTACACGATAATAAGGGCCGATTTACACGATAGTAAAGGCCGATTTACACTATACTAAGGGCCGATTTACACATTAGAGAAGGCGACTTACACGAAAATGAATCGATTTACGCGTTACTATGAGCATATTCACATTTTGATGATACCGGTTTACACGTAACTAAGGCCGATTTACACGTTGCGGAGGCCGATTCACACATAGCTGAGACAAATGTAACCTTTATAACCTCGTACCTGTGTCTTACACATTTAACCAAGCACAACAAGGTTAGTCTTTTATTTATACGCTCCAACTTCCTACTTCTACTAAAGTCGGGTAGTGGTGGTGTGCGGGGGTGGGTGGGTTGGCAGAGGTTGGGTATACAGATTTAGTGCATACAAGCAAGTTAGTCAAGTCTATTGACAGCACCAGGTACTAAACTGTGCGACAGCCGGTATGGTAGGCTCGCTTCCCCTCCCCCTCTACACACCCCCTGCTCAATGACGAATAAAAAAAATGGAGCAGTGGTTCTCAAGAAGATGTACGGGGTACCCCTAAATTGAAGTGTGATTATTGCGATAATAGGATTTACTGTCCGTCGTCATACGGGACGGCGTGGCCGAATGGTAGAGCGCACGAGGAACAACCTCAATTAATCGAGTTCGTATACCGTCTTGATTTCGTTGGACCTGATAATTACCTGACTGGGATAAGGGAACTAAAGGTAGATAGAGTGCCCGCCCCTTCTCTCTTTATACTGAGGTCTATGAAACAGATGACCTATACTTATCTATCCCAGTGTT
The DNA here is from genome assembly GCF_028476545.2 of Physella acuta. Lineage (NCBI taxonomy): Eukaryota > Metazoa > Mollusca > Gastropoda > Physidae > Physella > Physella acuta. Next base: position 248,785 of record NW_026731941.1, on the reverse strand, counting down.
TCTTGGGTACGAACGTGAAAAGATGGTGTCGGATAATACCTCTAAGTACGTTTAGGTCAATTTGTTTTTTTTTACCGTGTACACCATTTAGCACCCACCGTACCTCTTTATTACACCTACACGCGCATTCATTATCACAGGCTTAAATATAAAGTGTTGTTTTTATTTAAATAACTATTTGCAATTTTACCATTACAATTCTTATGTCTATAAAAACACTGACAATTGAAATCAAAATCAATACAAGCAGCAACGAGTTAAAGAGCGAGCTTGTGTTGAAGTTAAAACCTGCATTACACTCGTCATGTTGGGGGATTAATATAATCCATTTACAGAAGCTTTTTTTAAAAAAAAAAATTACAATGATCGATACAGGGAATGGCCATGAAATGCACAGTTCGATTATGATAATTTTTTTTCTTCTTCAACGTGTCAATGAAAACACCGTCACGCTTGCGTGAGTATCGACCACGCGAGCACAATACTGCGGTGCGGACTGGTTTGCTTGAATAACCGCCCCCACCCCCACACCGAATTACCCCCCCCCCCCTCTCCCCGCCTCAATACTTCTTCAGTTCCTTAACACTAACTGCAAACAACGCAATACACGAGTGTGAAGTAACTACCAACTACAACAAGCCTAGTCGTGCGTATCGTTCAAGTTTTAACAGTGGAATAGGAAGAAAGGGGGGAGGGTGTGTGTATGACGAGGGGGGGGGGCGTTATTGGGATGAAAAAAAAATGTGTAAAAATAGGAGAGGGGGGGGGGGTGATTGATCGTGAGTTAAAATGGTAACTGCAGCAGCAGGAGAGATGGCAGTTTTTTTTTAGCAGGCTGCACCAGCTAAACCAGTGCGAAAAGGGAGGGTGGGGGAGTTCGATGAGTGAGCTGTGGAGAGGCGAAGAGGCAGGCAGGGGCGGTGAGGGGGGATGCAACATGCATTCGCGGCGTACGGTAAAACTCAGAAAAGGCAGGCAGCAGGTTGAGTAATTACAATGCCAGCTGTTGCATGGCAAGTTCATGGGCAGTGGAGTGGGGGAGAGAAGGAGCGAGTTGACCTAGATTTTTTTATTGGCACGATTTTTTTTTTGTAACTTGTACATTTGATCAGCATTTTTAATGCGATTTTTCTTTCTTTTTTTTTTTTAACACATAGCTCAAGATTCTCTATCGGGGTGCAGTTACTGGATATAAAGCTGTTTTTTTTTCATAAATTAAGGTTAGCTATGTTGTTTGTCGATTTAACGGATTAAAAACCTATACAAAGTAAAGCAGTATTTTTATAATTGGATTTTTTCCTTTAATTTCCATGAATGAAATTAGCGCTAATATATATATATATATATATATATATATATATATATATATATATATATATATATATATATATATATATATATATATATATATATATATATATATATATATATATATATATATATATATATATATATATATATATATATATATATATATATACTTTTCTACACTTTCTTATTACATTCATGCATATACGAATATTCCGATATGTATGCAGGTATATAAATGTACACGCAAAACACATACATTATATGTATTCGTATGTATGTAATGGTATGCAGGTATGCGAGTGAACATGTCAGAACCTGAATACACCGGGGGGGGGGGGGGGATTACATTGTTACCAATGTCAGTTTTCGTGAAGGGTCCTCCAAGTGTTACGATTGGTTGACGCTGTCGTATTTAGCGTACTTCAAGTGCTATTTGTAGGGGCCCAGTGCAGCTTACACGCTGTGCCACGTTAAGTACCCCTCCCCCCCCCCCCCCCACACCCTACAACTATGTTGAGAATATACTAGTTATAAAATTAAAACTGTTAAAACAAGTCGATAATTGAACATATTAAAAAAAGAAATCCTTCGCTGACGAAGTAGATGCCTACATGCACTACATTAGATTTAAAAAAAAAACTATGTAGTCCTAACTGTCAGAATAATTAAATATTTTAAAAATTGTATTTTCAGTAATAAAACGATAAGACCTAATTTAATTATATGCATATTTTAGTGACAGAGCTAAAATATATTGTACGCTTTTAACTAATTACATATTCAGAAAATTAACCTTCATAATTTCAAGTACTACCCTTTCAAAAAGATTTGTCACAATGCTAAACTGAAATACCTATAAGCGTCGATGTGGGTAAGGGGGTGGGGGTGAAGGGGGGGGGGGGGGGTAGGCGCAGTGGGGAAGGGTCCCCTAGCCTCTCACATTTCTCCTACAGCCCTCCGACAACACACATGCAAAAAACGTGCTAGTGCCACGCACCGAACATCGGTGGGGAGGGAGAAGGGGAGGGGTGGGAGGGGGGGGGGGGGGGAGAGAGAAACGAACGCATTGGGTTAAGAGTGGGGATGGGGGCACAACTAGGTCAGTGCATACGGCTAGGAGTTCTCAATGCAAAGCTACACTTACGATCAGAATGTCGTGTTTTTTATAACCTCACTGCGTTATAAAAAAAAAAGTGGTTAGCGCTGTGTTACTGTAAACCTGCTATTTTTTTTGTTCCCATTCGATTTTTTTTATAGAATTAAAAATAGTAAATACACAGAAAAGGTCATGTAAAAAAGCCTCAAGCGTGTTCACATTCCTGTATATATTTATAGGAGTGTTCACACTACTGCGTTTTGATACGACTTTGGTGACAGTGAATTCAGTGCTTGTGAAATAAATCAACAAAACATTAAACACGTAAACAGCGAGTGTCGAACGAGCACTTTCAATTGCGGTACGCGGTTAAGTGTACATAAAAAAAAATCAATCATAAAATATTCAATTTTTTTTGTGTGTGGATAGATTAGATTCTAAATACACCTTTTATAATCCTCATCCCCCCCCCCTCTGTTGTGTACTTGGTCGCTTTCATTCACTACATTTTTTTTCTGCTGTGGAACACACAGTGAAGGTCGTAAGGGACCAGATGGCCCATCCTGTGACGCAAGTATTAAGGTGTGTTTACATGCGGGGAAACAAACTACATTCAGGCCACAGGTAGAGCTGGATTAGTACAATTGTGCGTGTGTATGTTTGTGTATGTGCATGGGTATGTGTGTGTGTGCCTGTGTGTAGGCCGGTATGCGTGGATGTATGTGCGTGTGTATGTGTGTTATTTTTGAGTATGTGCGTGGATGTTTGTGTGTGTGCATGTGTATCTATGTACATGTGTGTATGTGCATTGCGCAGGCATGTGTGCGTGGCCATATGTGCGTGTTAATTTACGTGCGTAAAACGCGTTGAATGTGCGTGTGTATGTGCGTGTGTGTGTCGTCACCAAAAAAAGTTAGCAATGTAAACATTGTCTGCTTATTCTCTGTCCTCTGTGAATGTAATACACGATCGTATTCAGTATTGAACTGTTTTTACTTTCTCGTATATACGAAGTATAGAGAAAGTCTTGTAATCGTGCAAAAAAAATCGAGATTTGCAAAAATCTCGACGTTTTACACCTCGCTGATAAGGAAAAACATAATTTTGCAATCTTGTCCGTTGTCTGTGTGTGTAAACACGATAACTTGAGTACCGTTACAGCTAGGTTGATGAAATTTCAAATATAAGTATTTTATCAAAATCATAGATACCTATCAACTTTTGAGCGATTTCCAATAACCGGAAGTGGTACTTACTTTACTTTGAATTTTTCAAAAGCCTACAACTTGAGTACTATTTCAGATAGATAAATGGAATTTCACATGTAAGTAAATGATCTAATTATCTACTTTCTGTCAAATTTTGAGTAATTTCCGTTGACCGAAAGTACTAATTTACGCTATTTCCGATTTCTCAAGAAAACGCATGTAAATTTATAAAGTACTAATAATATTGCGCACTATTATGAACATCTTTATTTGGCGTTCGATTGGTGCGCAATTCTTTTTTTCTATGAGATTTTATTCTATTTTAAAAAGTATTTAAAATGGATTAAAAATAACAACTATGTCCAGAGTTTCCATCTCCTGTTGTTTTATATAAGAATATTCGAGAAAGTTTAGGGGAGATCACTCCCGGTTTATTTTCTTCTCCCATTATATCCATGCGGGTGAAGAGGGCTTTAGGGTGGGGTGTTTAGGTGTGGGGTGTAGAGAGTTTAGGGGTGGGGTGTAGAGAGTTTAGGGGTGGGGTGTAGAGGAGTTTTGGGTGGGGTGTTTAGGGGTTTAGGGTTAGGGGTGATGTGAATACTTCAAGTGTTAACAGTCGAGCTAAGGTATATTGTTAGTATTAGCTTAAAGATTTAGATTAATGTAAGGGATAGATTTGATAAATTAAATTTTGTGATTACGATACCAGCTAAACAAGTAACTGGGTACGGTTAACCAAAATGTACCCAGTTTTATTTATCGAGGTTAGTTTTCATGTGCATTGGAGTTGTAACATAATGAAAGACATCTCTCTAAAAATAGAATTGAACCCGCACCACGCTAAAAAAGGTAAATAATAGAACACATTAAAAATGTAAACAGGATTCAAAGAACGAAACAATGTATCAATATTCTGTTGGAATGTATTAGGAAACCAAACAAAAGGGATCTCTTGGTTAAGGAGGACTACTCATTTAAAATGCTTGTGTGCAGTAGTAAGTGAAATTAGTTAACAATTCAACCGTAGCAGAAACTATACGCGTTTTTTTTTCGACCAGCAATATATTGACTTTACGCTCAAAGAAGATATTGTAACGGAAATCCATAACTTAACACACATATTCCGAGCTAAGAATACTCAATATCACACAAAATTCACTTAATTAACAAAGCTAATTAAAAGCTAATTAAAATAATTTCTTAATACGTCAACGCCTTCTCTCTATATTCAATAGCGTAGCGTATTCTAGATTTTGAAGCGTGGTTGTTTGTCATTCTATAGAAAAAATATGCCCCTAAGGCGAAAAGGGGGGAGGTGGGGGGGGGGGGGGGGGAGGTGGGTGGGGGGTGGGTGCGACACGCCTTTTATTAACGCCATTGCCATTATTCTTTTTAAGTATGCATTAAAATAGTACATATTAAGGAGGGTGGCTCATTATTAATGTTGACTTAATTTAACGATGGAAGCAAACAAATTATAAATATATATAAGTAGAATATAATTTATATATGGTAAGTTGATATTGCTCATTAAAATTGCAAGTAAAAGACATTCATTTACTGTGTTCGAATATTTAAAAATCAATTTTAAAAATCACAACAGCCGACGTTTCGACCAAAGGTCTTCGTTAAAAAAACAAAAAAATAAAGCCCAGGTCACTATAATCAAAAGACGTACAAGTGTTTTTAATTATCGTCTTTTCTCGTAATGAAAGTCCTGGTTTATTTGAGCAACACAAACTTCTACGACGACGCCAATTAAGTTTAAAAAAAAAACTTTCTAAAAAAATAAAAACAATGCTCGTGTAATTATAAATATAATTTAAACAACGCATTAACGGGATTTTACGAGATTACAAAAAAGCAATATTTCTCCCTGTTTGTGCTTTTATATGTTTTTTTTTAAATAATTCTGCTCTGCTGTGAGCGTCTGGTGGTTTCTAATAGCCTGTAATTGATGTTAATCAATGTCTCCCACGTCAAGACGAAACAAAAAAAAACTAGTTATTCACAACAATATCGAAAAAAAAATCGTATTGAAGAAGAAAAAACATGAATCTGCAATATGATTATCTATTTTATTCTATTTTTCTGCTATTTTGAAGCACAAATATTAATATTTTAACTAATTAGTACTAATTATTTAGGAAATAAAAAAAAATAATTACAATCACGTTGTATTAAAAAAAAAATAATTTATAATTTTTAGACAACTGGGCAAGTTTTACACTTCATTTTAGAACGCATTTGCTTATTGTTCATGCGTTAGCATCGGTATTGTAAACCTAACCATAACCCTAAACATTTTACTGACACTATTGCCATTGTTTTGACACTACCCTATACCTATGATGTGTCATGTCCTGTAGGTATGTTGGTGTCACATACATTGATGGTGTGTGTTTCAAACATATCGTTGGATGTCGCATAAACCGGTACCTATCTATAGATAGACTGGTGTGCTATAGATATTGGTGTGCTATAGATAATGGTGTCCTACAGATATTGGTGTCCTACAGATATTGGTGTCCTGTAGATATTGGTGTCCTGTAGATATTGGTGTCCTGTAGATATTGGTGTCCTACAGATATTGGTGTCCTACAGATATTGGTGTCCTACAGATATTGGTGTCCTGTAGATATTGGTGTCCTGTAGATATTGGTGTCCTACAGATATTGGTGTCCTACAGATATTGGTGTCCTGTAGATATTGGTGTCCTGTAGATATTGGTGTCCTGTAGATATTGGTGTCCTGTAGATATTGGTGTCCTACAGATATTGGTGTCCTACAGATATTGGTGTGCTGTAGATATTGGTGTCCTGTAGATATTGGTGTCCTGTAGATATTGGTGTCCTACAGATATTGGTGTCCTACAGATATTGGTGTCCTGTAGATATTGGTGTCCTATAGATATTGGTGTCCTACAGATATTGGTGTCCTGTAGATATTAGTGGTCCTATAGAACTATAGTGTTTTGTTAAGGTATATGAGTCGCTGACCCTTTCAATTGAAAACATATGATAACAAACAGAAACTTGCTTTCAAAGTTTATTAAAGTAAAAGATTAGAGATGGGGTTGGAAGGGGTTGGGGGGGGGGGGGGAAGACAGAAAGAGTGGCAGATTCTTTTTTTTTTTAAATAGAAGGGAGGAGACGTTTTTAAAAAAAATGGCGCCTACCCCAAATTTGTTCTTGCGTGCGTTAGTTTTTAATCTAATGGTTTCCTCAAAACGCGTTTTATTTTTTTATTTTTTATTTTTTTTTTTATTTTTAGCATCATCGATAGGAATTGGGGAGTATTTTTTTTCTAAAATGAAAACATATGTGCATGTGAACTACGGTGGGGGAGGGGGAGCATGTTGAGGGTGTGTAGAGGAGACATGGAGTGTGAGAGGGGCGGGGTGTGGGGGGGGGGGGGGGTTAGGGATGATGAGGTATTTTGTATGCCGAGGCCGTTCTCACACAGAGGGCGAGAATTTGTGCCGTTGTAAAAACCCCAGGCGACGAGGAGGAGACGGTTTTAAAAACCTGCACGTCAAATCTTGGGGGGTGAGTATGATTTGAACCGAACCGGCTTATTTTCGGACGTGACCGGGGGGGGGGGGGCGCATAAAAAAATCTGCAGAAAATAAAAAAACGCTGAGGAAAAAAGACGGGGGTCGGGATAGGAAGTTGTGGCATAAAAAAACTGGATGAAAGAGTGCGCGTGTGTGGGGGTGGGAGGGAGGGAGGTATTGGGGAGGGGGAGGGATTTCCATGTTATAAAAACTGCTGAAAGACGGAAGCCATGTGGGAATTCCAATCGGCGCCAAAACAAAAAAAAAAAATAAAAAGGCGGAGAAATCAATTCCCTCCCCTTGTATATTCCACACTACATCTGATTTGTTTAGATAGGCTAAAAAAATTATAAGATTAAAAAAAAAACTTTTTTTAAACATAAACACAGATTTACATATATATTTTAATCAAAACATCAAGACAAAATTATTTTAATATTCGCAATATAAAAAAAAAACATAAATGAATTTCGAAAATTAATTAACAAATGTTTACAGTAAAAAAAATATATTTTTAGATGTAGGTCAAGTTTTTTTTCTTCTATAAATACGCTACAATGTACACAAACCAAAAAAATTAGCGATAAATATTCCCATATAAAAAGTAACGACCTCAAGGCTTTATCAGCGAGTGTTATACTTGTCACAATAGCGTTCTGTTAATTACTGTATTCGGGGATATCGGGCGTTTAGTCTCCGACATACGGACTGAACTGCATGTGTAAACGTGTGGTGGTGGTGAGGGGGACGAGGCTAAAACTGTAGTATTGGAAGAGGGTGACAATGGAGGGGGGGGGGGTTAAAATTGTTCAGTGGTGGTAGTTTTTCTTCGATTTATTTTTTTAGATCTCAACTTATGAACAGAACACTGCAAAATACACACTTTAACCAAGTATTGTACATATTATTTTTCTAAAGTTTTCTTTTTTTTATTATCATCGTCAACATCATTATCATCGCTGTTTGTATGGGCCGCCAACCAAAGACCTACAGAGTCCTCTGGTCTACCCTAGTCTCGGTCTGTATAGTTTAAATAGTCTTATCCACGTTACAGAAATCGGAGTTTATTTTCAAGTCCATTTGTGACCAAGTTTTCTTCCTAACAACATAACTAATTTTTTTTCTAACAACATAATCCGTGACCTCCTCCACCCCCCCCCCCCCCGCGAATTCCAAAACATGTACACCCTATCACCCCGCCCTCTTTTTTTCCCACCCCAACATGAAAACTAAACAATGAAGGCCAAAAAAAAAAACATGTACACCCATATTTCCACTCAAACATATAAAAAAAAAATTAACAATGAAATAAGGCCCCATGAAAACGTCGCAAGATTCGCGAAATTAACGAGTACTGAGCTCGCTCGGGGTTTAAAGAAATAAACGCTGGAAAGTTTTGCGATTTATTTATTGTCCCCTCCGTTCTCCAAATGTTTTAGGATCTTTGGGGGTCGAAGTTCGAAGATTCCTAACGAAACTGTGTTTATTAAAACATATACTATCTAAATTTGCATTGTGTTTTCAAGGGGATTTAACGTTTGTAGGTCAAGTGGTGGTTTTATAGTAGCGACGATAAATCGAGTGGCGCCTTTCAGAAGACACACGGGCGTACAGTAGCGTATGTAAAACACATACTGTAGTAGTAAAGTTAACCTCTTCAGCAGTCAAAATATCTTACAGATTAACACTTTCAATAACAACAGAAAAGTTTTATACATTAATTTTTTTTAACAATAAAACTATTAGTGCATAACACTGTTCAGAATTATTTTTTGTATAGTCAGATCTACATTTTTAACAATCAAACTATTACAGAGATAAGCACTTCTCTAAAATATACATATTTTTTTTTTTAAGACAGATCAACATGTTTTACAATAAACCGAGATAGAAGTAGTGTTTAAAAATAAAAGATATTTAAATAAAAGTAGATGGAAAAAAAAATATAAAAAAAAACAACCTAGAAAGGATTGTATTGAAATTCGATACGTTAAAGAGCTCGTGTTACAAAAAAAAATCTGCTCTTTTTGTTTCAGATTACAGGTTGTTGTTCATTTAATTCAAGTTCACAATGTCCACATAGAGTAACACGAAAAAAAAAAAAATAAACGTCATAACTAAACTAATAAAAAAAATATTTAAAGCAACGTAAAACTGATGTCTAAATTGTAAATTAAAGCCAAAGCTACTACCTCCATGATCTTAAGCAAGAAGTATCGAAGTTTTTTTTCTTCTTTTGGTATCGATACCTTAACCACACAAACTTTACCAGCCATATTATTTTATACTATGCGTGCGTGTGTGTTAGTTTAGAAAATAAATGAAAACAACATTTTGGGGAAGATAGTGTAGTTGTCTGTGTTACACGGGCGAGTATCCTATCCATCAAGACAAAATGTTAGCACAGATACTGGTATCACGCTTACCATCATCACTCACCTGTACTAACCCTACCAGCTTTACCACTAATCTTATGTGTAAAACCCCTACCAACTTAACCACCAATCTATGTAACCCCACTACCTTTACCACCAATCTTCTATGAAACCACCACCACCTTTACCACTAATCTTTTGTAGTAAACCCACCACCTTCACCACCTTCCTAAACAGTAACACCATCATTACCAATAATCCTCAACAGCAACACCATCATCAAACTCAACAGCAACACCATCATTAAACTCAACAACAACACCAGCATGGCCACACCACCATTTCAAGCGATTTACGACAACAAACCATCAATAATTACTACCACTAATCTCGCTGCCTCTTTACGAATGCAAACTTTAAACATTATCATTCCCCACTCCCACTCCCACTCCACACCACATAACATGTGGGGTTTCCTAAAACCATGATTTTTTTTTTCTTTCAAAAATCGATTGCTACCGCCCATCATGGAAGCAAAGTGTTGTATTGCAGGCGACGAAATACTAAGGGTTAATTAATTTTTAACACGTTTAATCCTAACCGTGACTAGATAGCTTTAACGGGAGACATGCAGAACGGGGGAGGGGGTGCGGGGGAGCGGGCGGAGAAGTTATACATCGATCTGCAGAAAATAAATAATAAGTGCATTGGGATGGGACGGAGTGGTCTAGCGGTAGAGAGCTGGACTGCTAACCCGTAAGTCTCGAGTTCGAATCCTGGTTCAAGTCAGTAAACCGTCCATGAGTCCACCAAACTCTGATGGGTACCTAACTCACGTTAGGGAAAGTAAAGGCGGCTGGGCATAGTGCTGACCACACTATCTCTTCATATGCCGAGGTCACAGAAACAAGTGAACTCTACTTCCCTTGCCGCATAGACCGTCAGGTTTGAAAGGGAAACTTTACTTTTACATTGGGATGTGTGTATTTTGAATACCTACGTTCATCTGTGTGCGTTTTCACTGGGGTATATTCAAAAGTCAGAAGTAAAAGGGAATTTTTACTTTATGGTTAGCATGCTTTTTTTCTGAACCATTGAGTATATAACCTATGCTGTAAATATTTAGTGAACGGTTAGGAAGAAATTATTTTTATTTTTTTATTTTTTTTAAAATGTTAAATGACAAAAAGTTTATCTGTTTTTTTTTTACTTGTGATAATACTTTTATAGCTGAATAAAAGGGTGACTGTAATTCATTGAGCCTCAAGTTATTGATCCACTCACGATAAGATTAGGGTTTAGTTTTATACATAGAAAATAGGACTATTATAAATGGAATGTTAGGTTTGGTTTAAAGTTCGGGCAAAAGTTAAAGTCAAACTACCTGTTTTTGTGACCTCGGCATATGAAGGGATAATGTGGTCAGCATAATGCCCAACCGCCTTTACTTTCCCAAACGTGATTTAGGTACCCATCAGAGCTGGGTAGTCCGAGGGACGTGCTACGACTCCAGCCAGGGGTCCGAAATACAGACTTTCGGGTTAGCAGTCATAAGCTCTACAATTCGACCACGCCGTCCCTCTCCCTTAATAATGTTAAAGCCTAAAAAACGAAGGACCTCTCATCTCTAAAAAAATGAATTTGTTTTCAGCTTTTTAAAAAAAATCTATCGCACTATGTGTAACACGACAGACGAAACAAAAATTAGGCTACTCCACGTGTCTCTTAACAGGGAAACTTAAAATATTTTTTTTACAAGTGTTAAAAATTATTTCAAAATTAATAATCATTTTTTATCCCTACCCCCATTTGTTTGTGAAATATTATTTGTATTTCGTTTTTTATCTAAGGAATAAACGATTGACAAACTCAGAAGCCTGATAAACTAGATTTTTTTTTTTTCAATTAAGAGAATAAAAATAGAATATCAGATTTTTTCCATTTCTGCTAATTATATAAGGAAGAAATTGCAGGAAAAGAAATCTCAATACTTCATTAATAATTTTTGCACATATTTTATTTCTTTGTCTTTACGTATTGTAATAATATAGAGCGTATAATTAAATGAATGAAATAGGTTTCCGTCTTGTTAGTCAAAATCAATAAAGTTTAAATGTGTATAACTATACCTCAAGGATAGGCATTTTTCTTTTCTTAAATCTTAAAAGACGTTTTTTTGTGTGAGTTTTATTAGTATTTTTGTCAAGCTTTTGGATATCAAGTCTTGTGTTAAATGTAGTTAATAGCTTCCTACTTGTAATGATATTAAATTGCTTTCTTCAAGCGTTTAAATGTAGTGCCTTTCTCAATATGTGTTAAAGTAATTGTGCACATACAGGGGATCTTCGGAAATCAGAGAGCGCTTTTAAGCCGATTGTCAAGAGAAATAGAGAGGTGGGGGTGGTTGATACATAGTGAAATTGGTTGTTGCGTAACCTGGGTGGGTGGGTAGGGGGTGAGTGTGTAGACGGGGTGTGTGAGGGTGGTTGTGTAGGGCAGGGGGTGTGTGATGGGCTAGATGTGTAAGGGTGGGTATGTGAAGGTGGGTGTCTGAGGGTGGTTGTGGAGGGGTGGATGTGTGAGGGTGTGTGGAAGGGTGGGTGTGTGAGGGTGGAGGAGGAGGGGTGGGAGAGGAGGGGTGGGGGAGGAGGGGTGGGGAGGAGGGGCGGGGGTGTGAGGGTGTGTGTGGAGGGGTGGGTGTGTGCAGGGTGGGTGTGGAGGGGTGGGTGTGTGGAGGGGTGGGTGTGTGCAGTGTGTGTGTGGAGGGGTGGGTGTGTGAGGGTGGGTGTGTGAGGGTGTGTGTGGAGGGGTGGGTGTGTTAGGGTGAGTAAGGAGGGTTCATGTAGAGTGACTTGACGGATGAAGACGAGGCCTTGATTAAGGATAGTTACCATCAGTGTCAGAATGCTTGAGTTTGAGATTATTTTTTTGCTGCGGCATGGACATTGTTGGTTCAATTTTTAAAAAAAATAAGAATCTCAACGAAGTCGAAACAGTAAAAAAATAGTTTACAGCAAATTGTCAAATATAAAAATAATGGTAAAAAAGGTTTCCCATAATTATCAAACATCCCATAATTCTCAGACATCCCATAATTCTCAGACATCCAATAATTCTCAACTATCCTACAAACATCGGGTTCTGTCAAAAAACGTCCGATGGTCAACTATTCGACATGTACCAAACAAAACACAACCGGAAACAGTCACTAGCTGTACGATACTCTCATATAATAACAAATCTTCGTAAACAAAAGAAGCGAACGAATCTTTTTTTTTCCAGCACTTAGCGCCAGAGTGATCTTACGACAATGGAAACAACACAACGGATTGGTACACTTGGGCTGAGAACGTGTAGAGAAAACTGGTATCGAGTATAGTAATCCATTGAGTGGTTTATTTTTAAAGATGACTTTTTAGGTCGATTGACAGTGACTGTTTCATTGTTGCGGGAGTCGATTATCAATTACGAGAGTGCTTTAAGATACACTGGATGGTGATGTGTGTGGAGGAAGGAGCATTGTATAAGTGTGTGCGGGGGGTGGGGGGGTATTAGGATGTGGGGGGGGGGGAGGGGTTTTTATAATGGCAGCTTCAGATTTCAAAAGACTGGGGGGGGGGTATTTGGAGGACGGGGGGGGGGGGGGTAAAGAGCCTAGGGATAAATGATACTAGTGGGCTTTTTCTTTTCTGACGTGTGATACAATATGGCGTCTGCACAGAGAAAGCGCAGAGCAACGTTGATCAAACAATCAGGGGAAGATAATCTACAAGGGACAGAAACAAAGACAATTTGACAAGATAACATATTTCCGATCAAGTGGAGGGGTTTTTTGTGTTGATTTTCCATATATCAGAATGTTTTTTTGTTGTCTTTTTGTGAGATGGTGAAAATAGATCCAAGAGGCAGTGGTTCCCAATCTATTCTTGGTGTATACCCCTTGTGTTTCATCAGCGAAGAAGTAAAATGAGAAAATATGTAATGCACGTATATTCTTTAGAACATAGCTCATGATAGCTAACTCCAAAAGTCCCGAGTTCGGATCCCTGAAAGTGGAGGCTCGTTAGCTGAGGATAGCAACGCATCTTAGAGAGAAAACTCCAAAATCAAAGAACTGCTGCCTTGCAAATTTTTCTCGAGTAGACAAATCTATTAAGAAAAGCATGCCAAAGCCGGATTCAAAGGCCTCTATGGCGCATAACATGTTGACACGTAATACTTTATTGTGTTGGAGAAAATCCCCATCAATATTACAAATATGGATGAAGAAAAGATGAAGACGCCGGCGGAAACTCTAAATCACTGCCCCAAGTATCACATTGGCTCACACGGGATAGATTGAGAACCCCTGGCCGTCGTTCAGTCCCAGTATACGTGAACTGGTGTCGTATGTTCGACCACAGATCGTCAGATGTCTTATCAAATCCATGTGAGTAATTCTCTCTGAACAATATTTATACTTTAAATGCCTTCGGCTATAGGCTACAACAGACTAATTTAAAAACTAGATTAATCCATTAGCAAAATATTTTTTTTTTTAAATTACGCTTTGAAAAAAAAGTGTATCTCATTCATTAAGAATTTTAATCAATTTTTTTCTCTTTCTATTTTAAAGACAAAATCATTTTCAGAGTGTGGACGTACTGAATGGTATTTAACTTCCGCTAATCCTTGTTTGTATTATCCATATGGATTGTGTTGCTAGCATCCTTGTGGGTTTTGTTGCAAGTTATTTACACTTGTTATATCGCTGGAATAGCAAGGATCGCTGGTTCAGTCTAAATATATTTAAACTTCTAGCACCAGAATAGTTGATTCGTATCTCTGATATACAAGTGGTAATCTTTTTTCTTTAAAACGCTACTACGTACACGGAAAATAATTAATTTGTCAAATCAGCAAAGTCCGAAATGTTAAACTACAAATTCGATGGTTAAAATAAGTATTAAAAAAAAAAGTTAAATCAGAAGCCGGTAAAGAAAATAACGAAGGGAGGTAATAACTATTAGATACTAAGGGAAACAACTTCAGGTCTGGGTATGTGTTTCGACATATAGGATGCTGCTGTTTGAGATGTGAAATCATTTTCCAGGCACAACAGTTCATCAACATTGGTGTGAAAAGTAATCAGGACAGACATAAATAGATGGTCAGAAGAGAGGGAGAGAGAAAAATAGAGGGATAGTTGGAGAGGGTAAGAGAGGGAGAGAGAGAAATAGAGGGATAGGAGAGTATAAGAGAGGGAGAGAGAGAGAGAAATACAGGGATAGAGGAGAGTATAAGAGAGGGAGAGTATAAGAGAGGGAGAGAGAAATAGAGGGAGAGAGAAATAGAGGGAGAGAGAAATAGAGGGAGAGAGAAATAGAGGGATAGAGGAGAGGGTGGCTAAGGACGAACAATGAAGGAAACGGGTGGAAAGGTTATAGCAGGCGGATGTCAAAGGTTGAGTATGTTCAGAGTCTAGAGATTTAAAAGTGTTGTGACATGGGAGTCAGGTGATTCATACAACGAAGTGACCAAGAGTCTAATGGCGCAGGTGTTTAAAGAGTCTCCGAGTCTAGAACACATACCCTGTGGTAAACTAGGAGTCGAGTGACGCATACAGAGTAGTGACGCGGATAGTTTTGGTAAGAGTCTTGTACACATTCCGTGTTGTAGACATGGAGTCGAATTTGAACCTGATGGTCCATGTAGAAAGTGAAGTAGAGTTCACCTGTTTCAGTGACCTCGGAATATGAACATATGTGGTTCAGCATGCAGCACTATGCTCAGCTGCATTTACTTTCCATAACTACGGTACCCTAGTCAGGTACCCATCAGAGTTGAGTGGACTCAGACATGTATCGAACCCGAAATCACATATCGAGACTTTTCGGTTAGGTCGAACGCTTTACCATTCGACCAGACCGTATTTCCTTCTATAAGCGTGCACTACCAGACCTAATCTCCCAGACCCAACTGCACGACGAGTCAGCAAGACTGCCAGCCTACAGTAAACAGATGACCAAGCAGTAACTCACCAGAATGCCAGACTTTCAGCGCGATACCGAGTCCGGCATATTTTTTAATGTAGCTCGGAGTGCCCAGGGCTATCGCCGGTGTAGGATTCCTAAAGTCTCGGCCATAAATAATTTCTGACATTATTCCGAAGTCGATTTCGCCCATTAAATCACGGGGATAAAAGAACACGGCCCGAGCTATAATAAACTGTTTGTCTGGGCAGCTTTGATTACGTATGATCGATACGACTCCTTCGATATTTTTTTTTACGATCTAATGGGGTCAGGAGGAATAGAGGCGAAAAATAAAAGACGGGTTTCCAGAAAGGGCGAGTTTTAGGGGTAGGGATGGGGGTGGGGTTTTTAGGGGTAGGAGCGATGATGTGAGGACAGGGAGATAATGATGAGCGACAGGTTGCGAGGGGGGATGAATATGACAAGAGATAGTTCAATAAATATACATTGAACGAGGTTGATTTGGGAGAAAAGTGGACATTCATATCAACCAGGCCGGAATCAGGACGCGTTCGTACAACTGACTTTTCCACGGGGAATTCTTTCATTCATTAGGAGAGAAATAAAAAGAGCTGTTCCGTTGAAGTATACTAAGGATCACCGCTCAGTGCCGAAAGGCTCATGATATAAAAAAAAAATTGTGTTTGTTGTTTCATTCGATTCAAGAGCTCAAGCATATACTTATAGTTAACTCGAACATACAGATACCCACACGCTGAATTCTGAGCTGCCAATGTCCGAAGTCCGACTCTTCAAGAAGTACGAAACCCTGCTAGTATTATGCGAAAGTCGGTTAAATTTGCCTTTTAAATGTGTTCTTCTTCTTCTTCTGCGTTCTTAATTGAGTTTATGGTAGAGGATTTAAACAACAAGTCCAATTTCGTGTATGAACTGGACTGTGGTCTCCAGATCCGCAGGTACCCCATATAGTTTTCCCTTGAGTGGGGTGTATAGGGGCCAGTGTTTGGGTCGTGCCTGGTTGTACAAGGGGCAGTCCTGTAGGGCAAGTTTCACCAGATTCAACTTTTAGTTTTTTTTTATACACGTCGTACTGTTTTAGTCTAAATTAGTTCAAATTCACCAGCTGTAACGTTACAAATATCCATAAAAGTAGTATAAAATAAGTATTAAACTTTAAATTAGTTACTGACATCTGTAGTTCTTTTGGTAAGAACTGTAGGTCTAAATACCAATTATTGCTAGAAGCATATAAAAATGTGCATTAACAGATGTAGTCTATCGGAATTAAAATAATACGAATTGAAATGTTAGCTTTAGCTTTACTTCCTCTAACATAACTAATACGTGTTAACAGGTTATGCGTCATACGGGCTTAATACAGGCTTTTCTTTTTGGATCTGCTGCCATTGCATTTGTCCAACCAAGAACAAACTACAAAGCAGTAGTTGTTTGATTTTGGAGTTGTCTCTCCTAGATAGGTTGCTGTCCTCAGCTATCGAGCCTTATATGCTCGGCGGTTCGACCTTGGTGCTCTTCGGTTTAGCGACCATGAGCTGTACCGACCCGACCAAGCTTGCCGCACGTTATTTTAGATATATTTTTTTGAGACAGGAGATTAAAGCTAGATGGGATCCGATACCACCACTCCACATGGAATAAACGTCGAGAGAGACGTGCTACCAACCTGACCAGCTAGCCCCCACATTCCTCCCCGCTGAATAAAAAGTCAGCAGACATGAAGTCGGAATATGCCGTGAGTGCTTTGACCTAATTAACCGCCCGCCTGGTAAATAATGACCGGTGGAAGCGATTAGTTTTAAAACACGGCACGGTAGAGATGAGCACAATTTGAGACGCGCGGGAGGGAGGGGTTAGGATGGTCGAATCCCAACAGTCCATGTTGGTCGAGAGAGAGGATGATAAAAGTACAACGGACGGTCGTTGCGTGCTGTAAGCGCGTCTGGGAGCTGTCAAAGATATGACGTATGATCGACCGAATTCGGTCTACAGGTTTCATTGACGTGCGCATAGGATGAACGGAAGACACGATTCTGTAACAAAATAGAAAGGGAGGGAAAAAAAACAAAGAACGAAGGGTTTTTAAAATATCATTTTAGACAGAAAAATCTCATCAAGTTTGGCTATTAAATAACTGAATTTTAATCACGCTCATGACAAAAATGTTATTTATCAGAAAAGTAATTTTTCAGAAAAAAAATTAACATTTTTTTTTTGTTAAAAAATTAATTTGATTCACTACTTAGTTGAATAAAAAAAAAGTAACTAACTAGTTATTGATTTAAGAAAATCTAAAACAAAATGTAGAGCGTCCATGAGTCCGCCAAGCTCTGATGGGTACCTAACTCGCGTTAGGGAAAGAAAAGGCGCCTGGGCATAGTGGTCAGAGAAACAGGTAAACTCTACTTCTTTTGTCCCATGGGCCGTCGGTTTCGCAAGGGAAATTTACTTTTACTAAAGCCAAAATAATAGATTTATGAAGATTGGTGTAATTTCGCGGTGAAGGTTAACACTGGCTGACTGCACTCAAAACTTAGTTCACCAAGAAAAGATGCAGATAGTTAAAGCAATCTTGAATGGCGAAGACCTACAGTGATAATAATAGTTATTGTCGTAAAGGCGACAGTATTTTGCTTTTCATTGCCCAAAACAAGACGATAAATTGTTTGGTTATCGTTTAGATTTAAATTGAGATTACGGTTGATTTCCCGTCATTTCTATAAACTGTAGCTAAATCACCATCTTTTATCCCCCGTTTTATAGATTTCTTATCGTGTTTGGTCGCCCGGAGTTTTATAAATCAACGCTGTGAATTTGACAAGAGTGGTAATTTTCTTTCGTTTGTTGTCAAGGGTTGGTTTTTTTTTAATTTTCCATTTAGTTACATTTTAACACGACATTGAAGATTTATTTGGACGCAAGGACACTTCACATGAAAGATTTTTGTAACCATCAAACAGAAAGGTACAGACAAGTATGCAATAGGTTAAACACCTACGACAAGATGAGTGTTGTTATTAAACCCTCTTTACTTCATAATCAAAACTTGGATAGGATGTTGTTTTATTTTATTTGCGTTTAAAGTTAGTCAGTAATCGCTTATTAATATCCAGTGTACTGGTTGGTTAACTGAACTCACGTGACTCAAGAGAGGAAATATTGTCAAACAACAAAATCAGAACCGCCAGTGGTTTAAAAAAAAAAAAGTAAATTTTAAACAAATTATCTCCCTGTACTAAAAGGAAGCAATCACCCAGGATTGCTACGCTAACGAGAAACAAAAATAAAATTCCTCCTCGTCTTTTATGTATTTTTGAAATAGTAGTGTATAATTTATTTTCTACTTTTTAGTGCATTATTACATAAAAGCTTGTTATTAACACGTTTTTATATAAATTTTTTATTTTATTTTAATTACAGCTTATCGTTACTCTTACAAATACACCACCATTACACATGTGTAATCCACGGTTTCAAACCGCAGATCTGCCTTAACACACTTCCATCCACCTCCCCCCACCACTCAGTTCTTCCCAACTCATCTCACAGCGGTCCTTACACACCGATTAGCCTATTCGAGTGCGCAAAAAAAAAAAATACTAATAACCCGCACGCCGGCTCACCGTTAGAAAACAAAGCCCCATATTTATATAACTGGAGGCTGTTATTACAAGAATACTAGTAATAATATAATGCCCATCCACTGAGGACTTAATAAGGCTATGATGTCGATTTCAACGACCTTAATTTTTTTTTTCTTTGTTATATTGTTCAAGTTTCACGAAATTATCTTTGAGCGTTTAACTTAAAATCAATATGGCGGCTGAGAGGTCAAATTAGTTTTCTAAACAGTAGATTTTAAAACGTGTAAACAATTGGATAATATGAAACAAAAAAAATGATAATTATTTTCTGTAAATCAACAACGCAAAAAAAAAATCAATATAAAATATTTGTATAAATAATATCCCACTTTCTGTTGTTTTAGCGAAGGAATGACGTCAATAAATCGGAAATTCCATCAGGTAGTTGCAATTTGAAAGAAAATAATTTACCCTGCTAGGAGGGAAGCAAGCATGTTGTTTTTACAAGCTGTTATTTAACTACTTGCTTCCTTGTGATGTCTGTCGTGCTTTTGTCTGTCGTCATATATCGAAACGGGCGAGCGAGATTTCGGGCACTTTAACGGACCAATCTTTCTGAAATTCGGGACGTGAGTCAAGATCCAATGACAATGAAATCTGATATCAGATTTGACTTAATTGGATGACTAATTAATATTTTTTTATGAATTACTTAAAATTTTCTGAAATTATTAGTAGAGTGTCTTAACTACTATTCCGCATTATTATATGCGCATTATCATATTCATTTGGTGCGCAATAGTTTTTCAGTCATGCAAGTCTATTGTATTTTAAAAAAAAAAAGTACTGAAAAAAATGCAGAAAAAAACGTTTTGATAACAAGCTTTTATGCAATGAAGCACTAAAAGGAGAAAATAAATGATTTTCTTTAAATATATAATAATACTCTACAATTAGATAACTATAAAGAAAAGCTCGGGTCTCTTCCTAAGTATTAGTAAAGGTTTCCAATAGATAATATAGTGACCAAGACTTTTCTTTATAGTTATTTAAATAGTAGAGTATTATTTTATATTAAAAGAAAATCATTTATTTTCTTCTTTTAAGTGCATTATTATATACAAGTTTTTTTTATTAAAACGTTTTTTGATGCATCTGTTGGGCGTAGTTAAACAAGTGTTTACTATAAAACATGCTAAATATCAGTTACAACTATTATTTTAACCAGATAATTGTATCCAGATTAGATTACGTTTTTGTGTGAACATTTCTATTAAAGCATGTTTTATTATTTAATTGTCAATACAAAAAAAAACGTATACTTTAGTGTGTTATTTTCATTTATGATAAGTACCTGCATGGTCAAACTAGCGCGTATATGAATCGATAAAATTCGGTAAATTATTAAAATATTCGTATTTTATTTTTTCAGATATGCTATTCACTTTGGTGTTAGTGAACTCGAATCGATCGTCCTTGTTACAAGCCATTATAATGCTGGTTCGCTGAATATACCCAATCGAACACGGACAACACGTGATGCGGTTTGTTGAATGCGCAATGTTGGGTTGGGTCTAGGTGTTTTATCTTGGCTATTAGAATGACCAACTTTGGTTCCTTTAGGCAGCTTCTGTAACGCAGTTGGTACCAAACGTAGTGCTTAGCGTTCTATAGACTATACCGGCAAGGTCGAGGGGGGGGGGGGGTGGCAAGGGAAATCATGATGGATGGGCAACCGATAGTCAGGGGTGACGCCACTGATCTAACGCCCTGAGGCTAAAGGAGTCACATATATTTTCTTTTATGATTGTTTAGATTTCGAGTAAATATTGACCTTGTGAGTTGTGGTTGTGAATGTTAAAATTGTAAATGTTAACGTTTAGAAGTGGAAAACATGAAAAATTAATGCGATAGAGGGAACGGAGGGGGGGGGGGGTAATATTTGTGTTAATGGAGAAATTAATTTTAAAATTAGAGTTGGGAGGGGGAGTAGGGGCAGGGTCCAGGGTCCAGAGTTGGGGGGGGGGGGGGAGAAGGGGGGAAAAGGGCTAGGGTCCGATGTTTAGAGTTGGGAGGGGGATAAGGGGCAGGGTCCAGGTTTTAGAGTTGGGAGGGGGAGAAGGGGGAAAAGGGCCAGGGTCCAGTGTTGGGGGGGGGGGGAGAAGGGGGGAAAAGGGTCAGGGTCCAGGGTTTAGAGTTGGGGGGGAGTAGGGGCAGGGTCCAGGGTTTAGAGTTGGGGGGGAGTAGGGGCAGGGTCCAGGGTTTAGAGTTGGGGGGGGAGTAGGGGCAGGGTCCAGGGTTTAGAGTTGGGGGGGAGTAGGGGCAGGGTCCAGGGTTTAGAGTTGGGGGGGAGTAGGGGCAGGGTCCAGGGTTTAGAGTTGGGGGGGGGGAGTAGGGGCAGGGTCCAGGGTTTAGAGTTGGGGGGAGTAGGGGCAGGGTCAAGGGTTTAGAGTTGGGGGGGGGAGTAGGGGCAGGGTCAAGGGTTTAGAGTTGGGGGGGGAGTAGGGGCAGGGTCAAGGGTTTAGAGTTGGGGGGGGGAGTAGGGGCAGGGTCCAGGGTTTAGAGTTGGGGGGGAGTAGGGGCAGGGTCAAGGGTTTAGAGTTGGGGGGGGGGGAGTAGGGGCAGGGTCCAGGGTTTAGAGTTGGGGGGGGAGTAGGGGCAGGGTCCAGGGTTTAGAGTTGGGGGGGGGGGGGAGTAGGGGCAGGGTCAAGGGTTTAGAGTTGGGGGGGGAGTAGGGGCAGGGTCCAGAGTTGGGGGGGAAAATGGCCAGGGTCCAGGTTTCAGAGTTAAGACCGGGTGGAAAAAAACAAAATGTCTGTACTCACAACTGCTTGTTGAAGCCGTCAAAAGCGGAGACGCTCCCTGGCCCGCCCCTTGGCCCGCCTCCATTGATAGGCTAAAGATCACGTGTCCTGTCAATGGCTAAGATGATATCGTTGTGACGTCATTTCTATTAGAGAAAAATAAAACTTAATTAGGTTTATTCATTTTTTTATGATATCAATTAATTCGATCACATTTTTGAAAACAAATGTTGACGCTAAAATGACGTTTTCTACTCGGGAATAATGTTACACGTACAGAAAATGGATTGTGAATGAAATGTTACTGTTACGGTATTTTACTTCAACATTTGGGGTACTTATTTAATCAATTACCACACACATACATACATACAAACACACACATCTTCATCATCATCATCATCAGAATAGGTGTCCATTAACAGAAGATCCGTTATTCACCAATTTGGAAAAGTGTGTACACGATTTGAAGAACTTCAAAATAAAATTTTAAAAATAATGATATCCTAATTTTTATTGAAATAACAGCCGCTACAAAAACTCCTCTGTAGAGTCTGAAAGTGAAGCAAAAATACAAGGAAATGACCATTGGAGGTGCCTATAGTTTAAAAGAAATCTTTGATTCAGAGCATCAAGTCCATTTACTTATGATCGGTCAATGATTTGAGCCGGGGATAGAACAAAGCGGCTGGACACACATCTGACCACAATTACTTTACATGCCAGCTCACAGAAACAGGTTAACTCTACTTCAACTGCCTTTTTAACCATCATGTTCTAATGCCTTCTATTTTTTTTTTTTTACTTAATAGGAAGGACATTTTAACTGATAAAAAGAACAGTGCTGATCAAAATTGTATAGGCTTCCTAAAGTACATACACCAGTGCGATGAAGTTTCAAGTTATACCTTGATAACTTAGTGAAACAACACATTTTGAAGACCCTGTTTACAACAACCGGACCTTTCAAAATTCCTTGTTTTAATTAGTCTCGGGCTATACGTAAATAATTTAAAAGTGTACGTTTAAAAGGTTAATTATAATGCACGGTTAACCTACATGAAGGTGCACTAAAGCGGAGCCATCTGCATATAGTATGCAGATGTGGTTGTTGATACGCCGTACCCACTTAATAAAGTATACATGAGCCACCGATAACTACACAATGTACCAGACTTAGAAGTGGGGTTAGGTCTAGGCTTAGGGAAAGGGCATCACGTTAATTGAGATTAACTATATGAAAAAAGATATGTATCTAATTGGAGAGTGTGATTTTTTTTCGTATCATTATACCAGATGCATATTTAGAATTAATACAGGTGATTTGCATTGATAAACATCAGTGAATTTATACAGCTGTTTTATATTACTAGGAATCATTATTGATGTATATTGTAATTCATCATACAAGTGTTATATACTATTATACATTATACCTTTATTTTTACATTATTGTAACATTAGCTACGATTTTTTTAGACTGATATTTAAAAGAAACAGCCATTCAGTAGAAATATCTATCGTATTGCTTTTTAATTATTGTTTAATTACATTATGTAAATCTAAAAAAGCAATTAACATTGCAGTTGTTTACTCATTTAAAAAAAAAGCCAATTAAACACTAACCCGATTAACCATCGACAACACACCCGCGACTAAAGCCAGCTAGCAATAATTAAGCCTAAAACGTGTGGTGGTGTACTTTAGGAAACAAAACAAGCAAATAAAACACGCCAAGGACGACCACTCGACAGATGGAGGAGAACAGAAAGTTGATGGGTTTTGGTGTAAACTGGTCGTGGGGTCTACAGCACAACAAATACAGAACCGTCGTTAGATTAGTCTAGCCCGGGACAAATGTATAACTGTGGGGTCTATGCCACAGCTAATACAGAACCGTCGTTAGATTAGTCTAGCCCAGGAAAAATGTATAATGGTAGGGTCTATTCCACAACAAATACAGAACCGTCGTTAGATTAGTCTAGCCCGGGACAAATGTATAATGGTAGGGTCTATTCCACAACAAATACAGAACCATCGTTAGATTAGTCTAGCCCGGGACAAATGTATAATGGTAGGGCCTATTCCACAACAAATACAGAACCGTCGTTAGATTAGTCTAACCAGATACTAGTCTCAAAGCATATACAGAACAGTAATCAGATGTGTCTAGCAAAGTACCAATGCAATGATTCTTAACCTTTGTTCGATCGAACCCCAGGGGTTCGGTGAGTTAGTCTCAAGGGTTCGATGGAGGTCAAGACACACACCAGACTCATATGTTTTTCACTACTGACTATAGATCTGTTAAGAAGAGTTCGGTGAATGTGCATATGAAACAGGTGGGGTTCGGTACCCCCAAAGAGGTTGAGAACCACTGTACTTATGTATGAGTATTGTGTAGTCTATGGCACAGCAAATACAGACCCATCTTTAGTTTTGTCTGACACACTTTTTAGTCTCCACCAACACAACTAGCACGAAGTTCTACAATATAAGTTGTAAGTAGCCAAGCAAACATCCATTCCCCAAGTATAACTCTAATTTACTCAACACCCACGCGCAATGTCAACACCTCGAATTAAAATAAATTCATCCAACTTATACTTTTTAAATATTTTAAAACTCGCATTAATGACTAATTTATTCGTTGTCTGTATTTTAAATGGTTACTTAATGGTATTGCGCAACTAACTAACCAAATTTATAAATATCAAAACATTTAATTCAACTTAAGCAATGTCCAGTAACAGGTTTTAGGCCTAAAGTTAAACATTTCGCAACATAATATCTAGGTCCGCCCACAGAACAGTGTGGCCATTTACCTAGGTAAGGGTTTAATACAATACCGTCATGCTTAAGTTAATCTGCCTAATTAGTTAGAGTAATTAGTTAGGGCTGAAATGCAAACACGACAAAAACAGAATCGTATCACGTGTTAGTTTTTTCTGCTTCGTTGAATCTGGGCCACAAAATGTGTAGAATGAGTGGGTTGTTTTTTTACGCATGACAAATGAACAAAGTGATGCCAGTGGAGCGGGTGGTGGTGTGGGTGGGTGGTGCTTTGAGTGGGTAGGGGGGTGCTGTGAGTGGGAGGAGTGGAGGTGATTGAAGTGAGGTGGGTGGGGTGAACGAGTGCATTTAGTGGGGGTGAGTGCGGTGGGTGAGTGTGGGAGGTGGGGGGTGAACGTGTGCATCTCGTGAGGGTGAGTGAAGTGGGGGTGGGGGTAGGGGTGAGTGAGGTGAGGGGTGGGGTGGAGTGAGGTGTGAGTGTGGGGGGATGAACGTGTGCATCTAGTGAGGGTGAGTAAAGTGAATAAGGTGGGTGGGAGTAGGTGGAGTGATGGGAGGGGGGGGGGGGCGGTGGTGACCGTGTGCAATGAGTGGGAGTGAGTGGAGTGGGGGGGGGGGTGAGCGTGTGCATCTAGTGGGTGGGGGTGAGTGTGAACATTACCGAGACTGCTGCTGATTCTATAGTTGTGTTACAACATTATTTACAGATGAATTTGTCGGTTGTGTAAATGTGTTACAACTTAAAGGCGGTCTATGCTGGCGTACACGTGTGGTAGCGAGAGTGGACTCGAACCCCACGCGCTTTGAGTTGTCTATTTAAATTTTTTTTAAAAATCGACCCATCTCATTCTAATGACTACCTGCCGTTGTTTCTATTAAAGAAGAGCTGACTAAATATCCCTGTTACCGGATACTTTCCGGTTAAAAAGTAAACTTGAAGTCAGATCAACTCTACTTCACCTACGTTGAGTACTATCAGATCTTTAAAAAAAAATTAACGAATGCGTGTGTGTGTTTGTGCGTGTGTGTAGGTGTGGGTGTGTAGGTGTGTGTAGGTGTGTGTGTGCAGGTGTGTGTGCAGGTGTGTGTAGGTGTGTGTATGTAGGTGTGTGTAGGTGTGGGTGTGTAGGTGTGTGTAGGTGTGTGTGCAGGTGTGTGTAGGTGTGTGTATGTAGATGTGTGTGTACGTGTGTGTGTGTAGAGAGGCATATGTATGTATGCGTGCGTGTGTCGGGTGGAAATTTCCCTGTGCCGCCATGACCCCCGGGTGAGTACAGAAAATCCTCGCGTGCGGTGACGTCTTGACAGTCACTCACAGACTGATACGTTAAATCTGACGTTACGGATCCTGTCAGGCACCGCCAGTCTACAGGCACCTACTTCCAGACAGGAAGTCTACAGGCAAATCCTGTCAGGCACCGCAAGTCTACAGGCAGCTACTGCCAGACAGGAAGTCTACAGGCAACCTCTGCTACACAGGAAGTCTACAGGCAACCTGTATGACAGGAAGTCTACAGGCAACCTGTATGACAGGAAGTCTACAGGCAACCTGTATGACAGGAAGTCTACAGGCAACCTCTGCTAGACAGGAAGTCTAGAGACAACGCGTAAAGCTTAAAGATATTTTTTTTATCACATCATAAATTAGTAGGTTTACTAAAAAAACCACTTACAATTTTTGTTTTAATTTTATTATCTGTAAAATAACTTAAGTCTTTTTCTTTTAAAAGTCAGTGTAATTTGTCTGAGACATTATATTATATTTTTTTTACCTTTAATTACTTGGAAATCTAAAAGGAAAAAAAAACAGTTTGCTTTTTCTACAAATTAAACTAATATTAAACTAATAGGCGAGAAGAGAGAAAAAAAGTGAGAAATAATTAATTCCTTTAAAAACCTTTTATTAAAAAAAAAAAGTAGTCCTGGTCATTGGCAGACGTGACTGACGCAATGTGTATACTTAAGCTCGCCTACAGAGAACGTGCAATGTTATTTTAACACGGCGGCAGCTTTGGCGGATGATTAGCGTCATTTTATTAGCGCTTACTTTTGTAGTCTTCAGATTTCTCGTTGTATATTATACACACCGATCCCGCAACCAAACAGTTTAGCGACTGTCATGTATGAATATGGGGACGGCGTGGCCGAATGGTAGAGCGTTAGCCTTGTGACTGTAGGATATCTAAGAGTCATCCTAGCTTGTGATAGGTACCTGACTTATGTTGGGAAAAGTAAAGGTCCTTGGTCATAGTGCTGTCGTTATCCTTTCATATGCCAAGAAACCTTTGAACTCCACTATATACGGCAGGATTTGTAATATGTATTGAACTTTATAAAAAGTCAAGTTCATTTTGGAACGTGTGAAGTAGAGTTCAACTGTTCCTATTATTCAGATTCGAACCCAAGACTTTTGGGTTAGCAGTCTAGAGCTCTACCGCTAGGCCACGCTGTTCAAATGAGTAGCTTTTAGTCAAAGCTAATGATAAGAACAAGTCATCGGACGGGAGCTTAATTTTTCAGAAGGAATTGAACAGGGTGATGTAGTTCAATAGCGACATATTAATATATGATCGGGTTGTTTTATGTCACTGGACCTAATAGACTGTATGCGCTTAGAAAAGCTGGAGTCTAACTAAGGCTTTAGCTTAATGAACAACGAAAGTTCAGAATAATTTTCTGGCGCTTAATCTGCGTCCTGAGCTTAGGGCTTAGAGTGAGCTTAGTAAAAGGCAGGAGTTTAGAAAAAATTAATAAATAACAATAGCTTAGTTTATTTATGTTGGTGTTTTTGTCGGGAGCATTTTACAAGGGGCCTAAACAATACAACGGTAAACAGTCGTAGGCCTTAACGACGGTTGCCATTTTGTCTGCAGCCATAGTCATGAAGTAAGTTTTGTCGGGAGTCCACTGTCTGAAGCCATTGTGTCGCAGGATGTATTGTTGTGTCTGGGGCCTTATTGATAGGAGCTATGCTGACGGTGATCTTATTTTTCCGCGATTCTTTAGTAAGCTGTTTTGTCCGGAGCCGTACTGCTAGGAGCCATATTGACGGGATCCCTATTGTATGGAGTCCTTAGTAAGTTGACGTTTTGTCCCAAGTCTTTCTTTTTCTTCCTTTGCCCACACTTTAGAAAAAGAAGTTTAAATATACCTCAATAACATCTAATGAAAGATAAGCCATAATTAACACAAAAGTGCATGATGAGCGTTTTCATTGAATTAACACAAACCATTTTTAAAACACCACACTTTTAAATAATTTTTTTTTAAAATCTAACTTCAAAACGAGGTTAATCATGTAATCATTTTGTAATCATTTAGGGGATTCGCTTGCTATTTTAACATCTTTAATCAAAGCCTAGATCAGGTGTTTTACAGTAGTAATTACAAAATTAATTAACCTTAAAGAAAATGTTCGCTGTAATCCGCTTTTTTCTCATTAATTATATTTGACATATTGCCATGTTGCACAACGTGCAGATATTTGAATTTGAAATTTATAAACTGGTCTACATTTCCCTAGTTATGCTCCAAATAAAAGAAATGCAGTTATTTTATGTGTTTGGAAAATCCCAAAGGGGTGTCTTATTACAGATATTTTCTTTTTTACATCTGTAAATTAATAACTGCGAAATCCATCACAAAATAAAACACGTATAGTAATCAAAAGTCACAAAAGGTGTTAACAAAACGCTTTAAACGCGAATGGTGCTCTTGTAATCATCAAATAAAACTATTAATGAAACGTGGGTTGTTGTAATTATTTTTTTTTTAATTTACGAGGGCGTATACATTTCAATAGTGATAAATAATGAATGGGAATCCCCGCTGAAGGTACGAAGAGCCGAGTAAAACAACACCGCGGACCTATCATTAATTCAGAGCCTTTCAGCGTCATGGTTTATCTCAATTAACAGCATTACACTCCTCGCGATTTCCTGTTACCTGCCGCAGTTTTACCTGCCTGGCTTTACCTGTGACAGTTTACCTGTGAGTGCTATCGTACGTGGTTGATAAATAATAAACATCTAACATTTTATAAAAAAAACGTTAAGGGAATTTATGACGCGGGATTAACAAGACTTACAAAGACATCGACGTAAAAATAGAGAAGGTTCTGTAATAGTTATTGTGTAAATATTTTAAACACCTGTTATTGATTTCAGTTAAATTATACAGGTACATCTAACATGAATGACATACTGCTAACGATATTTTATATAAGTATGTAGTAAGTGAAGTTCTTTAAACCTAACTATCCTTAAAGCAGATGAAGTAGAGCTCATACGTTTCTTGACCTCGGCAGATGAAGAGATAGTGTGGCCAGCACTATGCCCAGACGCTTTTACTTTCCAAAGTAAGTTAGGTACCCATCACAGCTCAGGGACGTCCGAAATCAGCCACAATTCCTAACCGAGATCCGAACTCGAGACATTCGGGCTAGCAGTCTATGACCCTACCATTCGAACAGGCGGTTCCATATTTTATAGAAGTAGCTTTTTCATATTCATCTGACTTATTCGTACTATGATACTCAATGGTAACCTCTGCTATTATCCTAATGGTTCACGCTGATTTTTTAAATAGTTATTTTCTTTACAGCAAAATTAACGAAATTGCGTTCTAGAATTGGTAAGCACTGTTTAATATTTGTTGTACAAATAATCACCATCACTGTGGTTAGAAAGAAGGCCCCAATAATGAAACTCAATATTACAATTATTCTGTACCTAACGATCACCATTACAAGGGTTAGATAAAGGGCCCCAATAATAAAACTCATGTTACAATTATTCTGTACCTAATAATCATCATTACTGTGGTTAGATAAAGGGCACCAATAATGAAACTCATGTTACAATTATTCTGTACCTAACGATCACCATTACTGTGGTTGGATAAAGGGCACCAATAATGAAACTCACTGTTAGAATTATACTGTACCTGATGATCACAATTACTCCTATGCCTGGACATTTCAAGAAAAACCTTAAAACAATGACTCAAGCCCAAAGCAAAACGAAGCTGAAAGGAAAACCCGTTTGAAATATTAATCTGACGCTGTAGTTGACAGTAGGAACAATACTATTGATTAAATCGTAACACACCGGTGATCACACTAATCAACCTGTATACAGTTATACAAACTAACCATAGCCGTAACCCTCACATTCATAACCTACCAGCACCAACGCGATAAGAGCGAACTCAGTTTTGATGTCGACAATCAGATTAAAAAATATATTTTTAGATTTCATTTTATCTATTCGGTGCGGATTTTTTTTAAAGCTGTAAATCCTCTAAATATGGAGGAGCTGTTTAACTGACAAGTTACAAACTTCGAGGTTGACGTCCTTGAAATTATGTCATGCAGTGATGGGAGATGGACAGATTTATAGCCGGATGTTGACGGAAGAGGATAACGGGGATAGTATACAGGATTTGATTTTGGACACTTTTCGTTTATGATTGGGATATGATTTAGGATTTAATTTTGGACACATTTCGTTTATGATTGGGATATGATTTAGGATTTAATTTTGGACACTTTTCGTTTATGATTGGGATATGGATTTAGGATTTAAATGTTTTGAAACTTTTCGTTGATTGTAATAGAATTTAAGATTTAATTTTTGGACACTTTTCGCTTATGATTGGGATATGGATTTAGGATTTAAATGTTTTGAAACTTTTCGTTGATTGGGATAGAATTTAAGATTTAATTTTTGGACACTTTTCGTTTATGATTGGGATATGATTTAGGATTTAAATGTTTTGAATCTTTTCGTTGATTGTGATATAATTTAAGATTTAATTTTTGGGCAATTGTTGGCTTATGATTTGGATAGAATTCAGTATTTAATTTTGGGCACTTTCCGTTGGATAGGAAGTATGTAGGATTTAATTTTTGGACAATTTTCGTTTATCCTTGGAATAGAACTTAGGTTTTAATTTTTTACACTTTCCCTTTAAAAGTGGAATAAGCGAAAAGTCACAATCTTTGCGATTGTGTGGGTATGTGGGGGAGGGGGGGGAGTACTATATTGAAGCTATTTGACAAACGTCTGAGGGAGGGGGTAAAAAAAAATGGACACAAAAACGTGACGTTATTTGAGGAAGAACACTTAACCCCCAACAAATCCTGTTTAAATTAACTGACTGTGATCTACTAAAAACAAAACAAAAATTATTAAACTATAATGACCCGACTTTAACCCTAAACCCTAACCACCGAGACAGCAGGCTTACGTTGCCGTACCATGGTACCCCATAACGGAAATGTGTCTTACTACAGTCAAGTGTTTCAAAAGCTGCATCACGTAATAAACTAAACAACACCCCATGAACACTCATCCGTGACAGTAAAACATGAAACCGCTAATTATAGATACAGATTATAGATACAACATTATTTTAAAATTTAAAATTAAACATTCATGTGAAAAGGTCGCTTTGAAGGGTTAACCCTAACAAACACATACATAAAGACAACAGCCACCTACAACGTAAACAAAGCAGAAAAATGTACACAAAAACTCAGACATCTCGCGTGAAAGTCGAGATCTCGCGTGGTGCTCATCCGTGTTTGTTTACATACAAAGGTCAAAGGTCGCAGCCAAGACGGTGGTTGCTAATGATTTACAAGATCAATAACAGAGAACAGTGGACCTGATGAAGAGGGTGGGAGGAATCAGGGGGGAGGGGAATTTTTAAAGTAGTGTTTTTTTTAAAGGTGAGAGGTTATACATGGATATACTAAATGGATTAAGGGGGAACGGGCGTTGGTATGTAGATTAAGAGGGAGGGCTTGATACAAAATGGGGGGTGGGAGGCGGTGTCAGATATTCAGGGCGTGATTACATTGGTACGTTATTCTGAACCGTTTGTTGATTTAAGGGGGGGGGGGGGTTATATATGTAGTTGTATGTGAAGAGGGGAGAGAGCACAAAATAAATTTTCCAGCTTTACTCGTAGTATCGTAAAGGTAGTGGGAATCATTTTTTTAAAATTAGACTGAAATAGCTAGTGTTTAGTTGGTGTAGCGTTGAAAAACAAATTGCACTGAAAAAAAAACCATATTTTAGAAACAATGCGGTCTTGGTGTTCAGCTGATCAGTTTAAATAAAAGTTTGTTGGGCACAACAAAATAATATCCCACGCAAGCTCAAGGTTATTTATAAACAGTAAAGCAAATTTTCAATTAGCAATAAGAACATGTAAACCAGAAGGTCCAAAAAGAATATCTTAAAGACGAGGATTATTAATCCCATCTATTATTAGATAAGAACTCCTTAATGAGTTTTTATTTTCGCCAGCGGGGCTATTAATCTTGTTTATGTGTTTTTTTCCGGAATCGTGGCAGGGATTTGGATTAGGATTAGTAAAATTGTTAGCCCTAAGTAATGGGTCAGGGCTACGATGACGGTTTTTAGATACGGTCTGAGTTAGGATAGAGATAATCAGCCTGTAAGCAAAATGAAGGTTGTTACAGGTGTGTAATTTTAGAACCGCTGTGGGACAGCAAGGGTTACTCATGTGTAGCATAGCTCGACCTATATTAAGGGGATCGTTAAACAAGCGACACACCGTGAACGTGTAGAGTGTACGTGTTGTGTACGTGGTGTATGTGAAGTGTACATGGTGTATATGGTGTGTACGGGCTGTGTATGTGTACATGTAATTTATACGTGGTGTGTATGTGGTGTGCACGTGATGTATACGGGCTGTGCACTTGTGTGCGCGCGTTTTGAACGAGGTGTATGTGATGTGTACGTGGTTTGCATGTGATTTGTACGCGATGTACACGTGGTGTGTATATGTTCTACACGTGAAGTGTGTGTGGTGTGTACGCCTAGTGTACTCGTTCGTAAGTAATGTGTACGAAGCCTGCACATGTTGTATATATTAAGACATGTTCGTTCTGCACATAGTGTGTAAGTGTTGCGTACATGGTGTGACATGAAATTCCGACAGTGTACATGAGATGTGTCATGTTCTTTACGTAACTCAAAAAAACATTATCTTCGCGATGCGTAAATACTATGTACGCGTTGTGTACATCATGGGGCATGTTCTGTACGTACGGCTAGCATAATGCGAGGCATAACTACCGTGTACGTGTAGTGTACACGAAGCGTACATAACACAAGACGTACAAGCAGGTTCGGACTAGAATAGGTCGGTTACGCGAACTTGGGATCACTAAAAATTAAAAAAAAAAAAACATGGACACCTAGAGTTACCGCCCCTTACTGGAGCTCGTCCCACGGAAAGAAAAAAAAACGAGGCCAACCCCTACGCACATCGGTCTCGCTGTGAAACGTTGTGGGGTCAAGTCCTGCACTGTGCGTGTCAGTAGCAATTGGATGTGCGCAGAAAATAACTAAACAGGTCCCAGGGTACGCTACGTCAGTCTTTTTTTTTCTTTAATGAAACGGATAACACGCTCGCGGTGATAGTAGTTTATATTTACACTAGCCCGCTACAGGTGTAACCTACCCCGACCCCCCCCCCCCCCTCTCCCCATCTCCTAAATCTAATGCCACATGGAGTATAAAAGTAGTGTGGTGTGTTTAACAGAAGGCAGTTAATTATTTTTTTAAATATATATATATATATATATATATATATATATATATATATATATATATATATATATATATATATATATATATATATATATATATATATATATATATATATATATATATATATATATATATATATATATATATATATATATATATATATATATATATTTATATATTTATATATTTATATATTTATATATTTATATATTTATATATTTATATATATATATATATATATATATATATATATATATATATATATGTATATATGTATATATATGTATATATATATATATATATATATATATATATATATATATATATATATATATATGTATAAATTTATATAGTTGTAAAATTCTCAAGCTCGTATGCACCTTCTTAACGTTGATAGACCATTAAGTTACGATTAGGATAACATTCCCTTATCCTTAAACCCTTAAAATGAGACCATAACACTAAAAGGGTTGGGGAGAGGATCAAGCGGTAATACTGCAACCCATATCAAACTATATTGTAAATGTTCATGTAAAAATAATTCATTTAGCTGATCGAAGTTCATTCAATTACCAGGCGTTAGTAACAGATTTTCGAATTTAGAAACGTGTCGCAATACGATATAAATTGACTGTTTTAACTAATTCACATTAAGCATCATTAAATAATCTTTATTTTACCTATGCCTAAATTGTCCACGAACGGGTTTCTGCGATGAGACACCAACCTATACTACTAGCGACTTGGTAGCATGATACATACATACATACATATATATCTTTAAATGGCGTACATCGGAGATTATTACTGAACAACTGTATTGCTCAACGTCGTGGATATAATTAGCTCAAGCTAATACAGCGTCGCTAAGATACAATTATAAAGTTGATTAAATTCGTTAAAACGTTAACTAGGGTAGCGAAGCAACGAAACTAAACACGTATGGTATTTTTGCTGAGCCCCTGTCTGAAGCAGGAAGTTGACGATAGAAAACAACCAGGTGAGGGTGTGGATGGTGTGAGGATGTGGATTGTGTGGAAGATGTTGGGATGTGGATAGTGTGGGGTGTGGATGGTGTGGATGGTGTGGATAGTGTGGATGGTGTGGATAGTGTGGATGGTGTGGGGTGTGGATGGTGTGGATAGTGTGGGGTGTGGATGGTGTGGATAGTGTGGATGGTGTGGGGTGTGGATGGTGTGGAAGATGTTGGGATGTGGATAGTGTGGGGTGTGGATGGTGTGGATAGTGTGGATGGTGTGAGGTGTGGATGGTGTGGAAGATGTTGGGATGTGGATAGTGTGGGGTGTGGATGGTGTGGATGGTGTGGATAGTGTGGATGGTGTGGGGTGTGGATGGTTGTTGGGATGTGGATAGTGAGGGGTGTGGATGGTGTGGATAGTGTGGATGGTGTGGGGTGTGGATGGTGTGGAAGATGTTGGGATGTGGAAAGTGTGGATGGTGTGAGGATGTGGATTGTGTGGATACTGTGGATAGTGTGGGGTGTGGATGGTGTGGATGGTGTGGATAGTGTGGATGGTGTGGATAGTGTGGATGGTGTGGGGTGTGGATGGTGTGGATAGTGTGGGGTGTGGATGGTGTGGATGGTGTGGATAGTGTGGATGGTGTGGGGTGTGGATGGTGTGGAAGATGTTGGGATGTGGATAGTGTGGGGTGTGGATGGTGTGGATAGAGTGGATGGTGTTGGGTGTGGATGGTGTGGAAGATGTTGGGATGTGGATAGTGTGGGGTGTGGATGGTGTGGATAGTGTGGATGGTGTGGGGTGTGGATGGTGTGGAAGATGTTGGGATGTGGATAGTGTGGGGTGTGGATGGTGTGGATGGTGTGGATAGTGTGGATGGTGTGAGGTGTGGATGGTGTGGAAGATGTTGGGATGTGGATAGTGTGGGGTGTGGATGGTGTGGATGGTGTGGATAGTGTGGATGGTGTGGGGTGTGGATGGTGTGGAAGATGTTGGGATGTGGATAGTGAGGGGTGTGGATGGTGTGGATAGTGTGGATGGTGTGGGGTGTGGATGGTGTGGAAGATGTTGGGATGTGGAAAGTGTGGATGGTGTGGGGTGTGGATGATGTGGATAGTGTGGGTGTAAACCGTAACACCGATAAGGAGAAATCTAAATACCGTTACTTTACACCCCCTGTTATCGTATAAATTATAAATTTGTTTTGTCAATTAGTTTTCCTCGAGTCAAATGGAGGTTTATTTAAGTGTAATCAACTTTTTTTTTTGCCAAGGAGCTTATTAAAACAGTTCGCCACAAACAAATCAATTAATTCAATTATTGAATTCTTCGCGTGTGTCCTTGGTATTAAAAGACTGTTTTTTAGAGACGCGAAAATATTCGAATAAATCGTAACTATGTGTTGGAGAAGAGACCCAGTAGAATGACAAGGTTGTACAACTGTCCATAACGACCCCACACAAAAGCTTACATAGAAATTAGAATGACAAACAGTTTCACTACCGTATGTAGTCATCATTAAAATCATTATGGCTTTTGTAACGATAGTAATATCTAAACTCATTAATGTGTAAGTTGTTTCAGGAATAAGAAAATAGTTCGTATACATGTGATAGAAAATATTGCATAACAAATACTGAAGAAAAGTTTTAACATCAAATATTTACTATCAAGTTGTTAGAAAATTGTGTTCACGAGAATGCTGTGTATTTCGACTAAATATTTAAGAATAAAAGCAAAATTTACTTAATAGTGTGTAATCGCTAAAAAAAAATATACCGCCTATTAAATTAAGATCAGTAGTTTAGCCTAACTCGTACAAAAATATAATAGTAAATTTTTAAAAGTTCCTTATTCGAACCTAAAGGCAAGTGAAGTAGAGTTTATGTGACCTTGGCAGACGAAGGGATAGTGTGGTCAGAATTAAACTTACTAACTTAGCCGCCTTTGCCTATCGTGAGTTACATACCCAGCAGGTCTGGTGGGCTGACTTGGTGGATTCGAACTCAAGACATTCGGGTTAGCAGTCTAGCGCTCTACCACTAGGCATGCCACCCAGAATTAGCATAACCAGTAAAAAAAAAACCAAAAAATTAAACGACAAAAAAAAAAACAGATCCAGTTCATTCCGGTCCTGTTAACAAACGCCTTGCAGTAGTCGAATGTCAATAAAACTCACCCAAGTGCACAAAGTAATCGATAAATGTATTGGGATAAAACAAGTTCCATTGTTTTCTCAAAATAAAAAAATAAAAAGATTAAAAATATTCTTCAGAATTATTTTTTGTTGCAATAAATAATAAGAGTGTAATTAATAATTAATTCTTAAAAATGTCTTAACAAGTTGGGTTTTTTAAAAATTCCAAGCAGGATTGTTTTGAGTGTAAATCGATTCAGGGTGATCGGATAAAAGTGGCCGGCCTTGAACTGCGGTTGTTAACTGTATCTCAGTTGGTTGATTGTTCTACGAGAGGGTTTTGTTTTATACGAGGGTCGGTTGGTGGTTTAAGGGTGGCGAAGTGTCATTGTGTGTGTGAGAGGGGGAGGGGTGGATTGTTGTGTGTATGGGTGAGTGGATGTTATTGTGACATTTATGATTCTCTCAAGTGTTGAAATGGGTCAAATTGTAAGTAACTCACGAACAATGTCAGTCATTAAAGATGGAATACTCCCTGATAAACGAATAGTAAGCTCCATCTTAATTCGGAAACGGTTTTACAACACAAAAAGTTTCATTGTTAAGCCGTACAGGAGTTTAAAAATTATAACAGTTGCATTTTTATAATTGAACTTGAAATCTATTTTTAAAAGATTTTTAAATTTACTTGCATTGAAATTTTTTTTAAGAGCACTTACAGTGCAAAAATATGTACATTTTGTTTTTAAAAACTTTCCTCGTTACCATGCACACAAGTGTCACATAAAGTACCATAATTAAACGAAGCTCTTAACATAAGCACTGAAAAAACCCTTTTAAAAAACGTTAAATTCTTTATAAATAACACGATAAAACAAAGTTTAAACGAAGCTACTTTAAAACATAGTTAGATCACTTTTACACTGCTAGTGCTAGCGTCCTTAAAGGCTAAAACATGAGGTTTACGTTGAATAATGTGACTACCCCACACAGTGGAGAGTGATCTAAGCACGCCCATATAATTATTTCAACAGCAACCCATGCGTGAAGAATTTCAAAAAAAAATAAAAAAATAAAAAATAAAATAACACAGGAACCGTGCGTTCATTTTTATGTTTGAATAATTTACAATACATAATACAACACCAGGTGAAGGGGGGTGTCTTTTTTTTTATGACTGTTATGAACGGGTCACGCTTGAGTAAATATTGAGAACAACGTTAAACATGTATAAGCGGTGGTACATGGTTTGTGTAGGTGACATGGACGGGTAGGGGTGGGAGGGAGCTGGAGGGGGGAGGGGTGATGATGGAGGGGAGGGGGAGCAGAAACAGACGAGTTCAGGGTTGTTGGATAATGTGGGGTATGTCAGTTGGCGTTAACTGTCAATCATCTCCGAAAACATGTTGTGGCAGGCAACTTTATGTGTTGAAGAGATTTTTTTTTAAAAGGCTTGAATTTGAAAGGGGGGAAGGGTAGAATGGAGGAGTTTTTATTGAGTGGGTTAGGGTAGGTATTAGTGTTGTGCTTGCTTTGCAATTTAAAAAAAATAAAATAATTCTAATGCGTTTTCAATTCGGTGGTTAAGATTGATACTATTTATCTTTAGCGCGGAGCTATCTATTTCTGTTTAGACACTATGGTTGTGTTCAAGTGGCCAGCGTTACACACGCACACACACATACATACATACACATACAAAGTAGCTATCGTGGTGTGTAAATACACACACATATACACACATATACACAAAGTAGCTAGCGCCGTGTGTACATACACATATACATACACATTCACAAAGTAGCTATCGTGTCTTTTTAAATACACACACATATACACACATATACACACATATACACACACATACACAAAGTAGCGAGCGTGGTGTGTACATACACACACATATACACAAAATAGCTAACGTTATAGCTAGCTGTTGTAGTTAAGATTATAAATATGGTTAGAATAAGACGTATGGTTAAAATTAGAATCACGTTTTCAAATAGTCAAATAGAATTACGATTAGAATTAGAATTACGGTTAGATATAGAGTCACTGGTAGATTTTGAACGAATTATGGTTAGAAATAAATAAACAGCGTTTCGAATTAGAAACATGGTTGGGATAGTGATTCTTAGTAAACAAAAACCTACATACGGTTCCACCGGATAAAAGTATAGTACGTTAATGACGTCAGATTGTGATACACAAACTCTGAATATAATTTCTCAATAGAACAAAAAATAAACCATTTTCCCTTTAAGACAAAAACTAAAAGCTAACTAAAAATAGCATACTATGAAACAACAACACAGGTGACAAAATTTTTCATTTAAAATGCTCACAATCTGAAACGTGAAATGTCCTTATTTCTATTCACAACTACTATGTCACCTGTTGAACGATGTATGTTGCTGGAAATTAGAAAAAACAAAATCTATCTGTGACTTTCGTAACACGGATACTACATAAAATATTTTCACCTTACCTCAACATGTATCCCGAATTTAGTTTCATACGTCTTGTACTTATAATTCTCTTCACCACCAGTATCACGCAGCCCGCAGATAAAAATAACGCCATGGTGTTATGTAAATTAAAAGTGCATGCAGTTAACGGCAGTTAAAAAAAAAATATACATACATCCAGTGTGCTCTGGCTGAGGTCACGTGACTAAGAGAATATGTAGGTCGCACGAACGTCACACAAAAAATATGTCACCCTCGGTACGGCAGTGGCCAACGAGAAGATTTCTCGTGGACAATTTTTTTTCTTTACATTTGGTAAAACACACGTAAAACACACCCCTGTTACACGATTACACTTTTTTTAAAAATGTGTGTTAAATTTGTACGATTAAATTTTGTATCAACTATGACCTTGGGATGTCCTTTAATGTAACACACTCAGTACACGGTTAACCAGTAGGTTGTTTTTTTTCTCTTCTCCTTCCCCTGACATAGCACTATCACACCTTTACAACACAACTAGGTCAACTTTTGATTCGATTAACTGCCATTTTTACACTGCAAGGGAAGCGGTGGATTCTTGTTGTTGTTTTTAAATTATTTACACAGCATCGATACTGTGTGATACGAGCTGTAACGTTAAGCTTAAAGGAAGGTTAATGTTAAAAAAATATCGATCCCAGCGGGCTTCTGTATATGCACGGCATCGATACTATGAGAACCAAGAATGAATTTGTAGTTTAAAAGAATGTTGATGTTTTGTTGTTTGTTTGCTTTTTAATAACTCCAGTTTTGTTGTATGTTGGTTATGATTACTGCTGATGGGGCAGGTAACTTTGCATAAGAAACAAAAGGGAAGTAAGTTAAAGATGCTTAGGACAATGTTGACATTGGTGTACTTAATATTACAGGGGGATGAGGGCGACTTACAATTGTCTATATTTTCTTTATAAATTATTTATTTGTTTCTATTTAGTTCGTTGGACGTGCTTTGAGATCTTGATAGCTATGTGCCACATGTGAAGATTGTGTATTAGTTCCGTAGGTTCTCGATTAGCATCAAGACATCAGCCGGGATAAATTTAGAAAATATAAAAATGATCTCTAACACATTATGTAACATACTGGGATAGACGCTTGGAAAGGCTTTGAGAATGGTGGAAAATAACGAGGGATTGGTGTGGGGGGAGGGTTAAGAATTTAATGATACTAGAGGCGCCCTAACGGTCGGTCTACCACGAGAGCTGAGAGATGAGAACATGACTTTTTACACGTCAACTTCACTGTACCATGACTATATGTGGTGGTTACGGTTAAACCATGTGTTGAGATGGAAGTCACATCGTAATACCGCGTTTACACTTGCGACATGTATACTATACATGTCTAAAAAAAAACTTCGCAATAAGTGAGTAGACTCCCCTATTATCTTAGGCCCTATAGCGAAGTGGTTTTTTTTTCTAGACATGTATAGTATACATGTTGCAGGTGTAAACGCGGTATAACAAAAATAGAACTGTCGTCGTTTAAGGTTCTAATATTGTAACCAGGTCAACTGCTCTACTCCGATAATGACCTTTTTTTTGTTTGCGTTAACACTGGGCGTCCTTGAACTTTATCAGATGTGTGATGGTGACACCAGGTCTGTAACTGGTGCAAAAGCGCATGACATGCGTCGACCACGTACACAGCTAGCTTCGTACACAACTCGTGACGTGTGGAGCCATAGTCGTACACTAATAGTGCCGTACACACTAAACTTTTGTACACAACTGGGCGCGTTCTCAGCAATTTACGGACACAGTTATCATAAACAAATATTCAATTACATGTACACAATTACTTTCTTTTACTATTTTAACACAATTTAGCACAAAGCTAAATGGTTAACCGACTTAATTATCTTTACTCAAAATTACATATGCACAAACATGTAGTTATCTTTGTAAATAACTAACTGTATAAAATGTTAACTATGCATATATATATATATATATATATATATATATATATATATATATATATATATATATATATATATATATATATATATATATATATATATATATATATATATATATATATATGTATATATATATATATATATATATATATATATATGTGTGTGCACAATGATCTTTTAGCATAACTTTTAGACATCTGTAATGTTTACCCTATGTTAAATGTTAGTACACGTTGACAACGTTGTCAGGAGGGATTGTAACAATGTAAGTAGTCGTTTACTTTTTTTTAAGTCAAAACCACTGTAGGAACGGAGATCGCTGGTAGTCGGGCTGTGGTATGTATGGATGATGTGGGTGGAATGGTGCGCAGGAAGGCGGTAGTTTTAGAAGAGGTGTTTTTTTTTATAAATTTAAAAAAAAAGCTTTCGTGTGTGTGTGGGGGAAGGGGGGGGGGTGCATGTTTAGCACGAATTTGGTCGTGCGTGTTACAGTTAGCGGACTCTTCACTTTAGTGTCGTGACAGTACTCTAAAAAAACTAGGACACCACACACACACACATATAGACAAACAGACAGACAGAGAAAACCGCTGATGCTGTTGGCGACGTAAAGCCTTGGATACTTGTCGTGCGGCACTTCGCCGCGGAGCTTACTATTTCCGTTTATACACTAGATGGCGCTCAAGTGGCCAGTGAGGCGTACACACACACAATCACACACACACACGCACACACACTCTCTCTCTCACATAAGTTATTGTTAATTGTTAGATATGGGGATCAGTCTATGTAAGACTTGAGATAATGCAGTGGTTGGAAGTGGGATTATAATCTTCGTGAGATAGTCTTGTAGATAGGGTAAATTTTTTTTTGTGTTGGCACGGATTATATGGTTTAAAATTACACAAAGACAAGACATCCACCACCCAACTTCCATCATTCAACATCCAGCACACAACATCCCCCACTCGACATCCACCACACAGCATCCACCACACAGCATCCACCACACAACATCCACCACACAACACCCATCATTTGACATCCACCACACACTATCCGCCATTCGGCATCCACCATTCGAAACCCACCACACACCATCCACCATTCGAAACCCACTACACACCATCCACCATTCGAAACCCATCACACACCATCCACCATTCGACATCCACCACACATCACCCACCACACAACATCGCCTGTTATCTCCCCAGTGATTATATGTAAGACTAGTTTATGTTAGAACAATGTTTACGATTATAGGTAAGATAAGCACGGTAGTTTATGTTCGAATAATCTTCAATTAGAGAAATTCATCACTAACGCAAATATTGCATTGGTTACATTGAATGGGACGGCGTGGTTGGACGATAACCCGATCCTCTCGTGTTCGGATAACGGGTTCGAGTCCGTGTGACGTTCATGAGTTGCTATAATGGGTACCTGTTACCTTGCTCTGGTGGGTACCTGACTCGTGTTAGAGAAAGTAAAAGCGGCTGGGCATAGAACTGACCACATATCTTTTATTTGCCGAAATCACTGAAATAACAGATTAACTCAATTTGCTCTAAACGCTGCAAAGCGAAAAAGAGAAACCTTTTACGAAAAGATCGCACTATTTTCACCATACTAACGCATATGTAGATGACTTTAAAAAATGTTTACTATTAATACTCGCGCTTACCAAACAAACAAAAGGATAATCAGATGAACTGCAGTGTATGCACACTATTTTACAGTATCCCCTTGTATGCCGAGGTCATTGAAACAAACAAACTCTACTTCATCTGCCCCATGTGTCGGGCACAAACAGGATAAGTTGATGCACACCGAAGTACCAGGTAGTTTCAATCATGCATACATCCACGTCACATCATTTCACATCTTTCCATACTGTTAACAGCTAAAACAGCATAATCTACCATCTCAAAAGACACTTTGACCGAAAACCTTTCAAACAAATATCACCGAGCAAGACAATCACTCGAGGAAATATATTTTCTTGTAAAAGTAAAGTTCCCCTTTCCAAACCTGACGGTCTATGGGGCAAGTGAAGTAGAGTTCACCTGTTTCTGTGATCTCGGCATATGAAGGAAATATGCCCAGCCGCCTTTACTTTGTCTAACGTGAGTAAGGTGTTGGATAGACACAGGGACTTGAACCCGGATTCAAACTCGGGACTTACTGGTTAGCTCTCTACCGCTAGGCCACTCCGTTCCCGTTTTCTTGTAAACTTAATCTCAAACCTTCACTTGAAACTATGCGTCAAATTTATTTTCTTCACATTACACCAGATAGCGTACCATTCACTTTTCAGTCCGCGTGGGCGAAATTACCTAGGAAACTGATCCCCTGAGATTATCTATCCACCACCACCCCCTCCCCCGGGGGATCCACCCCCCACCCCTGCTAGTGTGGGTCAAAAGGTAACTGTCCTGAGAGTTACGTGAGCCGTCAAGAGCTCCACCCGACCGTCGACACCCAACAAAGCATACGCTGACCTTTTCTCTCAAGCGAGACCTGGAGGATACCAGCTTGTTTTTTTTATAGGTCATCTTTAACCTGGAGAAAAGGGCTGAGAACGTAGCTAGGGAAAGGTATTGGGGGTGGGGAGGAGGGGGGGGGGGGTGGGCATGAAATCTAAAGTAAATAACACCAGTGAGTGGGAAAGAAGGAGATAAATTTCACCAAAGAAAAAAGAAGTTTCATTTTCTTCTACGGGAAAAATAGAAAATGTCTCACGTTACGTTAGGTGGTCGTCTTGTGAAGGGGGGGGGGGGGGGAAGGGGGGGGGGTGGGGGGGGGGGTCGGAAGTTGGTATGAAATACATCTCGTCCCAAGCGATAAAACTAAGAAAAAACGGTTATAGTAAACTTACACAAAGTACTTTTTATTGAAGCTACATAGTGGTGGATAGACAGGAGAAAATTAGCAAATATTGACGTAGGCCTACATTGTACATTTTCTTAAAACAAAAGCTCGGCTATAAAAGCTAGAATGAAGAACATGTAAATCGGTTCGCCTTTTCGTTTGCAGTCAACCGATTATATATTAGAAATGATTGCATTATGCTCTGTACTTGGATATAACTATAGGAATCTCATTTGATTTGTTTCACCATCGGTGATACTTTTTTAACGTTAGGCTATGAATTGGATTAGATCCATATAATTTTATAAATAGTTGGGTTTTTTTTTTAAAGTAAAGTTCCCTTTTCGAACCTGAAGGTTTATAAGGAAAGTGAAGTAGAGATCACTTCTTTCTGTGACCTAGAAATATAAAGAGATAGTGTGGTCAGTACTATACCCACTCGCCTTTACTTTCCCTAACATGAGTTAGGTACCCATTAGAGCTGGGTGGACTCAGGGACGTTCCAATGACCGAACTAGGATTCGAACGCCGTCCTACAGGTGCCAGTTTGATACTGCCTACATGAACAGTACAATGACTATGAAGC
The DNA here is from genome assembly GCF_028476545.2 of Physella acuta. Lineage (NCBI taxonomy): Eukaryota > Metazoa > Mollusca > Gastropoda > Physidae > Physella > Physella acuta. The sequence goes on along the minus strand of NW_026731941.1, from coordinate 204,469 downwards.
CACAGGACGTTGAAAGGACTAAAGTTGAATTCACTCGCTACGCCCAGTCGGTCTTTAATTAGCTGTAGGTATCTTACTAGTTAAACAAAAAGATGACTTGTCACTTTTATTTATTTTTTTAATCTAAATTTAAGAATTAAATTAATTATAATAACTCGAAACTTTCAAGAACACCCGCTAAATATGTTCACCTTATCTAAAATCTAACGGTGTTTTTTTTTTTAAACAAAACAAAAATTAAAGCGTTTTCTTTTGGAGTACCAATGTAATAATAGATTGAAACGTAAACACGGGCGCTTGTTTCTTTTTAAATTAGGTTTTAGAATAACAGCCGTTCAAGTTGTATCGTCTATGCAACCATCTACGATGCTATACTTTTTGCATTACTATCCAAAATACTATGTTGTGAATCTTGCCGTCCGTGCTACCGTTTATATTGCCGTGAGTTTTGTTCTCGAACTTGCCGTTAACAAAACAAGATAATTAAAAAACCTAATCAGGAATGCAATGTGGGGGCGGGCTGACGGTTACGGCAAGATTAAGTGCGCGCAGGTAAATAAAGCCTAACCACTGATAGCAGAAGAATTGGGCTTCACGCTCTGAATAGAATACAAGTTGTCAAGAAACACCCCTTTTGTAACGCCCCAAGCAGTGGGGGTGTATTGAGGGTTTTTATCCAAAAAAATGGGAGGGACCCCACATTTTGTATTCTGGATTTTAAAAAAGACTTCATTTAGAAAAAAAAATGAGTAAAGAAGATGTTTCTGTCTGTGTGCGTTTTGTTTTTCGGATTTGTTTTTGAGTTAAGTGCTGACTGCGCATGCCCAGTGGTTGAATGAGGGGAGAGAAAAAATAAAGCTGATGTATTTTGCTGGAATTGAAAGAGATGTGTCGTGACTGATAATGTGGCGTGTCTAGAGAGGGCAGACACCGTGTGTCTGTCTGATGGTGGGGGGGGGGGGGATAATGTGGCGTATTAGGAGGGAAGACACCGGGAGTTTCTACTATATGGTGGACATGGGCAGACATGCCTTTGTTGAGTTCTCTCTTTAAGTACTACATACCCGAACATAACCAACTCCCAACACTAACCTAACTTTCACTTAACCTACCCTACGATTTCTAACCTAACCTAATCTTTACTCTAACTCTAATATAACCCCACACCTACCTTTAACCTAACCTCACCTACTCCTTACTATAACATAACCCCACACCTACCTCTATCCTAACCTACTCCTTACTAACCCCACACCAACCTCTAACCTAACCTACTCCTTACTCTAACATAACCCATACCTACCTCTAACCTATCATCCCAAACATGATCTCCTCGGAATACTCCTAACTATGCTAGTAATCAGCATTACCTTTTCCCGCTGGTGCACAAGATACATGGGACAGATAAAGAGTCCATCTGTAGTGGTCAGCACCATGCCCAGCCGCCTCCTCCCCCCCCCCCCAACTTGAGTTGGGTACCCACCAGAGCTGGGTGGACTCACGGACGTTCTACTGATTTGAACCAGGATTCGAACTCGAAACGTTCGGATTAACAGTAGCGCTCTACCGATAGGCCATGCCGTGGAACCATTATTCAACACAAAACTTCACATTATCCCCGTTCTAAACCCCAGAATAGGAGAAGTACTACGTTTTTTTTATATCATGCAGAATCTAAACATATAGTAACTGGTATACGGTCCTTTGTGTTAGTGGGTACCTGAGCATACAGGCCAACAGCTGACGTTCGATCCCGACCTGTTCTGACAAGCCGATGTTCGATTTATCATACAACCCGGTTTATATAGAGAGGCGGGGGTGAGGGAGAGAAGAGGGGATGGGAGCCCACGGTTTCTTAAAGATCAGATCAATCAATAACAGGACAGAGGGAACGACACATATAGATGCGGGGTTTGTGAGCGATAGGCAATCAAAGGGGACTTGCACGTCACAGCCGGGGTTACGGTGGGATTGTGTTTGGGTGGGGTTTTTTTTTTGGGGGGGGGGAGGGGTGGCATTGGAGGAGTGGGTAGTGTGTTGGTGAGTAGCACGTGTGTGGTGTGTTGGGGAATGGGGAATGGAAAGATGCATGGTGTGTTGGTAGGAGTAGGGGCGTGGGTGGTGTGTTGGTGTTTAGCATGTGTGTGGTGTGTTGGGGAATAGGGAATGGGAAGATGCATGATGTGTTGGTAGGACTAGGGGCGTGGGTGATATGTTGGTGTAAGCACGTGTGTAGTGCGTTAAAGTAAATTCAAGATATGAGGTGTGTTTGGAACCGTGTGTGTTAGACAAGATAGAGTTGGGTTTTGTTAAGCGCTAAACACGTGTGTAGTAGGTCAGTGTGTTGACATTGACATACTACAATGACCCTGAGGTATAAAGGTGTATTTAATAGCCGAGCTTCTGGTGCAGGTTGTAACGTGCATGACACACGAGGGTCGAGCTAGACACACGGTGTGTACACTTTACTAGTGTGTACACTTTACTAGTGTATACACTTTGTTGGTGTGTACGTTTGTTACACACTGTGCCGTGTTCACATCTCAGCATGTGAGTACAAGAACAAGCCCGCGCGTTCCTTCATTTTGAGCAAGCGCAAGAACTGAGCCTAAAGAAGGTTTTAACCTCTTTCAAGGAACAACATTTTCAAAACGTTATGCAACGCTCGTAAAATTTCTTTAAAAAGAATTTTTTTTTTAAATTCAACCTGGCGGGGAAATTGGGCAAACAATTGTGTTCTATTTTTAGACACAAAAAAAAAAACACGACAACAAATTGTGAAATTGAAAAATAAATTTTAACGAAAAAAAAAATTAAACTTGTATTAGCGGAAATTAATTTTTTTTTTCTAAGCAGACGATGACGATAAACCCAACATTGATTTCTGGCATTAACTTCTAGAATCAGGTAAAAGGAGGGGGGTGCACAACCAGGAGGATAGAACAGGAGTGGGCAGGTGATCTTTAAATAACCGGGAATCATTAAGCTACGACAGGACAACGTGACTACTTTCAAAGGCGTCGCGACACAAAGAGATACACTCATACATAATGCTCAAATCGTGCTCACGCGCTGCTATTACGGTAGTACTCACGTATCAAGAACGCACACAACAACGAGTCTTTTATAGTCTGCACCGTAATGCCAATCGCGACGTTTTTGTTCTTTGAATAAGAGACAATGATGACTACGTAATAGCTTTGTCATTTCGTAAGAGTGTAGTTATAGAAAGCTTTCAAGTTTCATAGGAAAAAAATATTAATACTGTACATTAAGATATTTGGAATTTTTTTTAAAGATATTTACATTACAGATTATTTACAATGAAAACAGTTGGATTAATTAAGAATTTATGCTGTAAAAAGCTGATAATTTTAACATCTTAGAAAACTTTCTAGTTACACACAAAATATATCAATACTAGTTTTCTCTGCATGTGAAGATATTATTGCGTGTTTTTAATTAATAATTACAATTTATTGAACAGTAAAACTCGAGTTCGATTGATTGAAAACTTACCCCGTAAACAAGCGGTATTTTTTTTTTACTGTATTGAATGAAATCTTTCTAGACACATACAAAATATACTAATATATACTAATGACATATATAAAGCTACTTAAAATTTGTTTACATATCTGTAAATGACAAATTCTTAAACAGGGAGAATCAAGTTGAATTAATTAAGAACCTACGCTGTACATTAATGTCAATGTTTACCGCATAAACTAGATTTTAAAGTGAAAATATTTAAAGAAAAGACGGTCCAGTAACATGAAGGGTAATCTCAAGAAGACGCAGAATCTATTTTCTTTAAAAAAAAAAACATGTCGTGGATTTGGGCGATGCTGGGCAGAAAAAAGAGCTGAACGTGAAGAAAATGGACCGAGTTTAATACACGTATAGAGTTCGGCCCTAATTGAATTTGATAATTTTTTATACGTTTTTCTCGGGCGGGTTTTTTTTTCTCCCATCCTCTCCCTCCCTCCCTCCCTCCCTCCTTCTCCCTGGACATTTCTTGTTCTGCTTCTGCCAGTGTTAACGGCATCAGCCCTACGCAAGAACCTGACCTAGATTCGCAGGCAGGTTGGTCATGTACAGTTGAAGAATCCCAAAATGAAACGCAAACAATATTTTTTTCTCCTGAGTAAAGTGGGGGGGGGGGGGGGGGGGGGGTGGAGGGAGGTAGAGCTGCCTCGCTAATCCTACAAAGTGGTCGTCATAGCACACGGGTCAAGGAGGATGAGAGAGCGGAGGATGAGTGTTGGTTAATCCTCATCGTTTTTAGATGATGGGATTGAGGACGGATGGATGTTATTCCTTATGCGTTTTATGTTGCATATGAGCAGAACGCGCGTTTCGTGCACATAACATCACTCCACTCACCTCCACTGCACAACTACAAATATGCAAAGCCATTACCATACTTCCATAATAACTATATATATATATATATATATATATATATATATATATATATATATATATATATATATATATATATATATATATATATATATATATACATACACGACTTCTTACTTGAACTAATCTCTCATGACACTATAATTTTGCAGTCCAACTATAATTATCGATACCGAAGTAATTATTGATACTGTTGTATTTATCAATAACATTATCACTGGTATGTATTAGTTCTGCGACACCACTAACTCTACCAGAGTCAACACTACCTTTCTGCTATACCAGTGTCAGTTTCCGTTCTCGATACAAGCCTGCTTCAAATCCAAGCTTCAAATACAACATTCAACTTTACAAATAAATATAGCGAGGCTTCTTATTGTTTATACAATCCAAACAATGTTTCGGGTGAGTAATCCGTTGCAAACACGGTATACCTACAATCACAGAATGAGTAAAACAAGAATAAACACAACAGTAAGACGCCTGCACAAGACAATAACGCCTACAACGTTAGAATGCCTAAAAGAATAGAAGGCCTATAGCATTACAAAGCCTACAATAACTACGTGCATACGAAATCAGAGTGACTATCAGATGAATGAATGCCCGCGGTAATGTAACGCATACCTTGATACTATGCTTATTACAGTTATATCATGCTTATTAGAGAGGTCAACATTTAATACTACTAGTGTCAGAAACAAATTTTTGCATTGCTTGTTACAGCATTACCCCACTGGGACGCCACTTTCACTTCTACTTTGCCGCCCCCCCCCACCCACCCCCCACACCGTCTTAGATATCCAGCTACCACCAGCAACGTATAGTCCTAATAAATAGTAAAATTACCCAACGTCAATCTTTCATTAATCGTTTTTATAACTACAGGGGACAATGTAAATAAATAAACTGTATGATTCAGTTCTGTAAAATTGATAGAGATTTGAAAAACGTGATGCTATGTAATTTGCATTAAACTTGGTTGAATAATATAGTATTTTAGAGTAGGGTGTGTGTATGAGAGTGGGGGGGGGAGGCTGTATTTGCATTCAAATAGCCGATGCAGTTGGTTAGGTTTTGAGACAAGTCTATTGAAGCCTTCGTTAATCATTTAGTTATACTAGGTATTTAATAATGGTGAAAACTGCTAACCTAACAATAGTAATCTACATCGTTTAATAACAAAACTACCGCCCCCCCCCACCCCCGTCCCCAAAGGAGACAATAGATGTGCTGTTAGGCTGATTGATATTTTACTGAAGGTTTATTTTTCGTTGACACGCGGAAGAAGACGTAAAAGATGACGTGAAACGATGTTAAATGACGTGAAATGTGTTGTGAAAGATGACGTAAAAGGTGATGTGAAAGGTGATGTGAAATATGACGTGGAACAACATAAAAGAGGATGCGATAGGTGACATTGCTTTGTGATCTTGTATGTCATATTGTCACACGAGTTAAGCATAACAAAGAGAACTATTCCTATTTAGGACGCCAGTATCCACGTCCCGTTAACAGGCATTACCACGATAGGGGTACACTAGTTCACTATTAAACACCCTCTAGTTTTATCTAATAGTAACTTCATACAAAACATAATCGTGTTGGATACATATGTATGTTTTCTATAGATGCTGAGCAATATTGTCCTACAGCAGTCGAGGGCCAATGACCTACTACATAACAATCGAATTGATTTTTCTGTGTATATAAAAGAAAGTAAAAAAAAAATTTAATTGATCAAAGGAAAGAATTGAAACAAAAAGAGACGCACCATATGGTAATGGGCCAATGGCTATAAGCATGGTAGAAAAATATAGTCCTCGTTACTTAGCCTACTATCCAGACTTTCCTACTAATATATCGATTATTATTTTTTATAGTCAAGTTGTCTTTAGTCACTTGGAAGGAATGTTTAGAAAGTGTTTTTGTAGTAAATGGTTAAGCTATAGCTTTGACGGCTAAGGTATAGTAATTTATTATTAACCTCAAGTAAATACTGTATTACTGTACACTTTTAACCAAATTTTTGGCTAAATATTCTAGATCTAGATCTAGAACCTACCAAGATCTAGATCTAGACCTATATAATCGATATTTTAAATAACCGCAGCTTGCAAAATGTAATCTTACCGTATTGAGAATCTTGAAATCACGAACACAATCAGATCTAGAGTCTACATCTACATTCTAGATCTAGATTTACCTAGTCTACATCTAGATCTAGATCTAAATCTGTCACAAAACGAAATCTCCACAGTTAGATCTAGGTTTAGATTATGTAGAATCTGCATGTCGGATATGCAGACTGTATAGCTTATTATTAGGCTGGCAGTAGATCTAGAATCTAGATCTAAATCAGTAATTACGATTCGTTCATCGCGATGTCATTGAGTAACAGTAACACGTACTTTCCGACATTTTGAAATGTAGCATATATACTACTGTACACAACACATTAAAACAGGAATCCTAAACTTTTAAATTTAGATTCTAGATTCTAGATCTAGATTCTAGGTCTAGATTTAGATCTAGATCTAGATCTATTATTTTAGAAATCGGTGTGAGTGTAGCTGCTGCTAGATTCTAGATGCTCCAGATGTATCTATCTCGATCTAAGTAATTTAAGAAAGATCTAGAATCTAGATCTAGAATCTAGACCTAGATCTAGATCTAGTTTGTTTTTGTTTTTTAATTGGCAGACCGCAGCAGGCCTGCAAAATCTACGTAATCACAATTCAACACGAAGGATCAAGATCTATTAATAGTAGAACTAGAGATCACGCATAGACTTACTCCTTAAACTATCATTAAAAAAACGTCTAGATGTAAACCAATCTAATTATTTCTACTTACGTCATCTTATTAAATCAACAACCACAGAAACAACACACGGTCATTATCGGTGAGCCCACAACGAAATCCAACTGTCGCTAGCACAACTGAGAAGAGGAGTTCTAGAGATCTAAATCCGGAGAGGAAAAAAAAAACAGCAACTCCCCCTTCTGAGGCTCGCAACAGGAGAAATGGGTTAGCTGAAAAATGGATCATACACAATCACATGCCTTGGGAAGTGCGAATTTTTTTTTAAAGAAAAATATACGTACACATTGTTATACACCTCGGATTTCTGCATAACTGAACGACACCGTCGATAAAATGGAAGGAGTGTATAAATATAGAATTGTAAAAACTAGGTCAGCATGTAGACCAGGATAAACTAGAAATTTAAAACACGTTACTTATCTAAGCTACGCGGTGCGTACACGCTAAGTACTAGTGCTTACGTGTTGTGTATGTGTGTAGAAGAAAACAGTAGGGAAAAAAAAAGTTAAACAGACCTACGGTTCGCGAACACCGTGAAAAACACAGCACACTTGATGGTCATGTACATTACGTTGTGTTTAGAATGCGTCCGTCTCCTCGCGTGCAGCCACAGGGGGAGGTTTCGTTGAAGAAAACGAGTAACGTTATGTTGAGGGTTGTTGTTTTTTTTTTCTCCTTTTCTTCTCTGACCGGCCGTAAGGTCGAGGGAATTTTTTTTTAATGTCTCCGGGTGGGAAGTGATATGAGAGTAGAATAAAATTGGGGGAAGGGGGAGGGGGCGTGGTTGCCTACCACTACCTGCTCGTTTTAAAATTTTGGAGGAAAAAAAATTGACGATTTTTTTTTTGTTGAAAAAAAAATTTAAAACAGTAGATTAGGAAGGGTGGGGGTTGAGGAGTAGGGGAGCGGTGGGAACACATCAACGAGCAACAGACAATTCACAATACTGGCACTGGGCGAGCAGACGAACTATACAAAAAAAGCAGTACGGAGTAGTGGGGGCTGGCGAAGGGGTGGGAGAGACGGTTGGGGAAGAGGGGTGGAGGGGGGGACAACAATAGTAACAGAAGAGAAGGGCTGCGACTGGGGGTACTAACCGACCTATCAGACAGGGAAAAAACATTACTGCGGAGTGGGGGGGTGTACCACTATCCCTCCATTACTCCCCTCTCGCGAGGCGGGTGGTGGCGGGGAACTACCGCGAGTCTGTGTGACTAGCGAGCGCGCAACTCCTCGCGGTGTTGTAATCAGCCACTACTGATCCCATGACCTAAAAACCCGACCGCACCGACCATCCCTCCAGCCAATGAGCGCGTGGGCACACAAAAAAAAAATAATGAAACTGGCCTGTGGTCGCTCGCAGTGGACGACTAAAAAAAATGTACCAGAATTTTTTTTTATCCGGCTAACTTATAACTTATATATACCTTCCCCCCACTATAAATAGTTTTCTTTCACTCAGTTGTTAACAAGTAAACAAACAAATAAGCATGTTTATCGTTTAGTTTAAAACAATGTACGCCCGTGTACGCCTATTAAATAAATGGGTTTATGATTTGCATAATGTATTTTAAACCGCTAAGGCCGTTGTATCATACATAAACAAGTATGTGTAAAGACGATGTGAAAATAAGGTTATATTTCAAGGCCAGTCGAAAGTAAACACTCCAAGTTATATGGGGATATGTATGTACATTCTTGTTGTTGAATTATTTATTTAAAAAACAGATAAAAACAGGATCATATTTTTTTTTCAAATTAATAAAAAAAAACTGATAGGTCTTAATAAAATAGATAAATAAGCCAGAAAAGTGCCACAATTTTCAATTTAAAATTCGAGGGGGTGTGGGAACATAAGAATACACATTGATACACATCTGGTACTAAGGAAGGTGGATGAACTTGGTCTGTACTTTTTTTTTCTATATCCAGATCAATCCGGGAGCTGGTTAAAACTAAAATCTAAGTAAAAAACCAAAAGTTCTTTTTAGTAAAAAAAAAAGAGTGGATTTTTTTTTTTATTTTAAAGTAAGCACACAAAACCTCACATAATATTTTTTTTAATGCAGGATTATTAAACTAAAAATAATTAATGTATATGGTAAAAAATAAAATTTGACTTATTTAGGGGAGTTGTGCATGGCGTGACCTGCCTGTGGGAGGGTTGGGTTTCGGGCTCGTGTTACCACGGGGGGGAGGGGGGGGGGGGTTAGAAAGTATAATGTCACACTTTTGCATTTGAAAAAATAAATTTTGTAACTAAATTTGAGTAATTTTTTCATATTTTTTTAAACGCCATTCTTGTGAAAGTTGTTTTAGTGTACTCCATGCTGATACGACTTTGTTAATTAATATTTTTAAAAAGAAATTAACTGTTTCTAAAAATAAAAATAATTATTTATAGTGTAGGGTAGGTTGAAGTGTTCGTTTTTAGCAGTGTTTCTTTCAGGCATCTCCAACGGCCCTTCCTACCCAGTGCACAGACAAATAAAAGGTGCAGGTGACAACAACACGTCTGAACATTAACAAGGTCAGACGTGTAACGGCCTTGTGGACGCGTGCGGTCATCTCTGATTGGTCAGACGGACCGAAGTAGACGGATAGGCCTAGTAGCAGAGGGACACCCGCGTCATGAAACAATGGCGTATCTTGAAATATCACGTCCGTAATACGTCCCTGGGTCAACTTTTAAGCTTCAACGCGTACCTGATCACGTTATGCAATGCAAAGGTGGCTGGTCAATAGGTCATAGTACTGACCATATGTCGAGGTCACAGAAACAGGTGATTTCTACTTCGTCTGCCTCAAGGACTCCCGGGCTCGAAAATGTATCATAACTTGCCACTCTGAACTCTCGGTAGGTCTAGCCCATTATAAAAGTAAAGAATCACTAGATCTAGATCTCTATGGAAGCCAGTGTTTCTTCCAGACCTTGAAATTTTCGGAGGGGGGTGGGGTGGCGGTAGACTTTTTTTCGGGGGGGGGGGGGGGACGACGACGACGACACTGTTAAAAGTTTATATTTTCTATATAAATTTCATTTCGTCCGCGGTGGGGGGGGGGGGGGCGGTAGACTTTTTTCGGGGGACTTCCCCACCCCCCCCCCCCCCATCCCCGAAGGGAAGCCTGGAAGAAACTGATGGAAGGTGACTAGAAATCGAGGTTCAAGTTTGTAGCACGTCCCTGAGTCCACCCAGCTCTAATGGGTACCTTATTCACGTTAGGGAAGCTAAAGGCGGCTGGGCATAGCGCTGACCACATTATCCCTTCACGTGCCGAGGTAAAAAAAAATTTGAACTCTATTACATCTGCCAAATGGATCGCTATTTCTAAAGAGGAATCGTTACTTTTACTTATCCAGACCTAGCTATTATTTTATTACCTTTCTTTCATGGAGCAACTCAAAATAAATAATTACAAAATAAATGAACAGAAACAAAAAGTTTCATCAACGCAGCAGCTAATGGCGTACCTAAGACAAACAATATAAATGACAAATCTAATTAAAATTAATCTCTTGTTTCAACAAACCCCCCCCCCCACCCCATACCCCCCCCCCCCCCCCCCACCCTATCCAGCAGTCAGGCAATCTGTTTAGTGTAGTACCAACGCGTTGTTACTAATTCAGTCGTGTACTATGAAATCAATTTACGACTTCCAGCGGCCGTCATCAATAATTCCTCAGCTCACAGCTGCCTGGCGCCGCTCCTGATTTTTTGGTACCCGCACCTTCAGAACCCGAAACCTTATTAGTAAGTCACAACTACAAGCAGAAGTATTTTTTATTGGGGGTGGGGTGTTGGACGGGGGGGGGGGGGGTGAAAGATGGTGAACGTTTTGTTTTTCGTGTCTTCAAAGTTTTTTGGGTTGTTTTTTTTTTGTTAAAGTAATTAAAATAAAATAAAGAAGAAAGTGAAAAAAGAAAAAAAAAATTAATAAAAATTTTTAATAAAATAAACCGGGAGTGATCTCCCCTAAACTTTCTCGAATATTCTTATATAAAACAACGGGGGATGGGAACTCGGGCTATAGACATGATTTTTAATCCATTTTAAATACTTAAAGTTTTGAAAATAGAATAAAATCTCGTAGACAAAAGAATTACACACCAAGTGAACGCCAAATAAAAAAGTGCATAATAGTGCGCAATATTATTAGTACTTAAAAAATTTACAATAGTTTTTTGAGAAATCGGAAGTAGCGTAAATTACTACTTCCGGTCAACGGAAATAACTCAAAATTTAACAGAAGGTAGAAAATTAGATCTTTTACTCACATGTGAAATTTCATTTATCTATCTGAAATAGTACTCAAGTTATAGGCTTTTGAAAAATTCAAAGTATAAAAAGTACCACTTCCGTTTATCGGAAATCGCTCAAAAGTTGATACGGATCTACGATTTTGATAAAATACTTATATATGAAATTTCATCAACCTAGCTGTAACGGTACTCAAGTAATCGTGTTTACACACACACAGACAGACACACAGACAGACACACAGACATACGGACAGGATTGCAAAGCCCAGTTTTTCAGAATGGATTACGCATAAAACCTCTTAATTTTGATAAATCTGGATTGATAATTTTTGCCCGATTAAAATAAGTCCTCTATACTTCGGATGTGATGAAGGACTGAGGTGTAATACGGTGAAAATTGTTAAAATTTCAAGAGATTTTTTTTGCACGATTACAATACTTTCTCTATACTTCGTATATACGAGAAAGTAAAAAGTTTACCACTCGGGCTGTTATTTAAATAAAAATAATTCTGTTCGTGCGTGTTAATGTGTGGGATTTAGTGTTCTGTTGTGCTCATGATTGTAGTTTTTTATGTATAAGTGCACATGTGCACATGTTTTATGCGTGCGTGCATGTGTATACGAGGGTACTTGTGTGTGTTTATGGTTTGCATTTAAATATATGTGTGTGGGGGGGGGGGGGGAGTGTTTGGTATAAGCTTGAGTAAATGAGTTGGTGTGTCGTTGAGTGAGTGTATGCGTAAGCGTGTGTGTGTTTAATATGCTGCACGGTTTGCGTGTGTAGGTTTGATTGTGTGCGTGTGTGTTGGAATGAAGCGTCCTCCCCCCCCCCCCTCCCCCCTCTCCCCAACTTTAACGACGATGTGTTAGAAGCTTTTAAGTCCGACACCGCCGTTACTTGTGCAGCTATAAATAATTTAGCTGCCCAGTTGCGTCACTTCCTGTGCCCTGACGACCAGGGGCTTTCGGGGGGGGGGGGGGGGGGGGGGGGTGTTAGCCGGTACACGTGACCATCACCCCTACCCCCCCCTACCCCTAACCCCCACGCCACTAAATAACTTTTGACCCCAGATTAAAGAGCTATAAACAGGGTGGGGAGTGAGCAGAAACGATGACGTCATCTTCTTTGTGACTGGATTTGACGGTCAGTGACATCCATCTTTAGACCGCTCCCCCCCCCCCCCCACCACCACCACCACCACACTCATCCATATTCAACCCTAACTAACTGGCTTTTGGTTAGCATAATAGCTTCACCATTTGTTATTGTTTTATTTTTTTAATGTCCTCAAACGCATACACTTAGCTTTATAATTAGTTGACTTCACTACTTACGTTAACAATTAATTAATTATGGTAGCACAATGACAGGTAAGCAAAAAAAATAAAAAAGTAAAGCTCCGCATTCAGATATAAGGATCCATATTGAAGATAAAGTAGAGTTTACATGTTTCGCAAAGACGGGTGGTTGGGTAATTAATTATACCACTATGTCTGTGTTTATTAAAGTTATCTCGGCGAATGCCGAACGATTAAGGATATAGCGTTAGTCATGAACGTTTGTGGCCATACGCTATAGTAATAATGATGCGCGAGGCTACACAATAATAGTAATAATAATAATAATAATAATAATAATAATAATAATAATAATAATAATAATAATAATAATAATAATAATAGTAATAATAATAATAATAATAATAATAATTAATAATATAATAAATAATCATTTTAGAAAAAAAAATGTTTTCCATTAAAATATAATCTGAGAAAAATAAATAAATAAATAAAGCGGCCATCATATATTTATATTTCCACCTTGTTGTTTGTTTTTAAACACATCAATGTTCTACTTTTTAAAAATATATCAGTAACTGACATTACAAAAATAAACGCTGTACATTAATTTTTTACCATTGGGCCAACAGCCTATTGAATTGTAGGTACAACTTCAAAGATTTTGAAACGGAAATCTAGTACACCTTAATGGCGGATGTTTACATAGTGACTGATCCGTGACGTCATTTGCATCGGGTCTACTGGAAGTAAGTGCGAGAGGTCCATAATATTTTTTGTAGAAGTTTCTACTGTTTAATAATAAGTTTCTTACAATGTATAGGCAGGGGTGGACTGGCTATGTCCAAGAGGCTCGGGAAATTTCAAAAGGGGTCCCCAACGCCAGATTAAAATTTTTATTTTGCAATTTTTTTCTCCTTCAAAAGATAAATTTTACGCCTTGATATGAAGGAATGTAAATAATAAAATGTGGAAACAGCAACAATTTTTAAAAAAATATTTTTTAATTAATGTAACAATTACAACACCTTTCTTGGGGGCCCACCGAGATTTTTTTTTCTTTCTGGGCGCCTACAATTATATATTCCCAGGGGCACTCCGGGATTTCCCCCCCCCCCCCCCCGTTAATCGTCAGGCCAGTCCACTCCTGTATAGGCCTACTAAAGTAAATTTGGAGTAAAATGCTTTAAAAATTTCATCTGTTTCAAAATTTGTTGTTTTATTTTGTAATAAGGCCATATTTCATATGACGTCATGTCAAAAAATCGCACGCGGGAAATATGTATTATTAGTACATCGTGTCAGTATCACCAAATGTCACATAAATATTTAAATGACATTACGTATATAAATGCCACTATTGTAGATGTCAGGAATGATCATTTAACAACAACACACGCTCGTTAGCAAACATGTAATTAGATTCCCCGGTTTCACTATACTCCATTCACTTCATTAAATTATTTTTTTTATCGTTTAATTATCCGCTCAGTCTCAATATTACCTTCCATTTCACATGTTTATACAAAAAATAAAACTCCAAAATTAAAAAAAAAAGCGATGCTTTCAATAATAATAGGGGCGAATGGGTTAAGGTGGGGAGGGAAGGGAAGGTGTGAGTGTTAACACAACAGTAAGGTGCCAAGTGCGGCACGCATGAGTTTAGTGAGCTCAATTCACAGGTGAAAACGTTGAGCATGTTATTGTTGAGAGTTAGTTTACCTGGGGAAAACCAGACAATCCCCTAGACTAGAATACATATATAAATATATATGCACATACACAATTATTTAAATATATAAATATATATATATATATATATATATATATATATATATATATATATATATATATATATATATATATATATAGTATGTATATAAAAAGAGTATGTATATAAAGAGTATCGATTATATCGATTATATATCTTCTTGTAGCATGACTAGTTGCTCAACCTGGACGTGACCTTTACTTTTACCTGGACGTGACCTTTACTTTTACCATGATTCCAGCACTGTCATGGCATCACTCTCCTTACCTTTTCATCTTAACTGCTCACACTGTTAAGCCCCCTCGGGGAACCGGCCCACCTGCCTGCTCACGTTTGGGTCATCCTTTTACGCACGCGATTAATTTCCATGGGATTGTTTTTGTAATGACGCGTAACATTCTCGTCTTCTTGGTAGTTCGGACTTTTCTTTTTGTTGTCTTGTGTGTTTTTTTTTTTTTTTTGTCTTGATTCTTAAATGTTAAGGAAAGAAAAGATGTTGGAGAAGGGGGCATGGGAAGGGGTCATTTATTTTAAAGCGGGCGTTGATTCCATGAGGGTAGGGGAGGGGGGTCACGGTATTCCCACCTGCCTCACGGGCAGGGTGTCCGACCAAATCAGGTCATCGTCACGCAATCGTCTGTGACGAGTCATTCACCCCGTGCGAACGATGGAGAAAAAAAAGCCGGACAATGGTTACGGTTCTTGGATAACGATTAACATTTTAAATGGGGCGTGAAATAAAAGAAAGAGGGGTCAGTTCATCGTCCCTGTCTTCTTTTACTGTGAGAAAACCCGCAAAACTTGGGTCTAGGTGCTCCTTAGCTAGCTAGCTATTGGAATCTTTTGTTATGCTGAAGAGGATGATTTTTTTTTCGCAACGATTAAACTACCTACTTACATTATCCTACATGCAATAACAAATATTTTTTACGCAGTCTTTATATGAGTTTGTGTAATGTGTATAGGCCTACAATAACAGATATATAACAGATTGATCTAAAAAAATTAATTAATGAATCAAAATTAAAAAACAACGAAAAAGCATATTTAAATTAATTTATAATCTCAATTTTATTGTAAATCATCAATGTAAGTTATTAAACAAAACAAAAATGAAACAATGTTTACTAAAATTAGTAAACTAACTTTTATTCAATTAATCAAGAAAATTTCTGAAAACTAAACTTAAAAATGTTTACCAAAATCAATAAACTAAAGAAAAATACAACAAATAAATTAAACATCCATTAACGGTTAATTTCTAACAGACATACACAATCGTGCTACAGCTAAATTAGAGTGATAAACACGCCTGGTTAAAGTATTGGCGTGTGAGTTGAGACCACCGGGTTTGGTTTCCTCATGGTACAACCCCGAATGTTTGACACATTGTGTGAGCAGGCTGTAGGTGCATTCAGGAATATAGAACTAGTTGAGCACCAGATACATTAAACTTTAGCACCAAATATAACAAGCTCCCGATATAACTTTAGTACCAGATGTAACTTTAGCACTAGATACAACTTTAGCACTAGATACAACAAGCATCAGATTTAACTTTAGCACCAGATATAACTTTAACACTAGATATAACTTTAGCACCAGATATAACTTTAGCAACAGACATAACTTTAGCACCAGATATAACTTTAGCACTAGATATAACTTTAGCACCAGATATAACTTTAGCACCAGATATAACTTTAGCACTAGATATAACTTTAGCACCAGATATAACTTTAGCACTAGATATAACTTTAGCACCAGATATAACTTTAGCACCAGATATAACTTTAGCACTAGATATAACTTTAGCACCAGATATAACTTTAGCACTAGATATAACTTTAGCACCAGATATAACTTTAGCACTAGATATAACTTTAGCACCAGATATAACTTTAGCACCAGATATAACTTTAACACTAGATATAACTTTAGCACCAGATATAACTTTAGCAACAGATATAACTTTAGCACCAGATATAACTTTAGCACTAGATATAACTTTAGCACCAGATATAACTTTAGCACCAGATATAACTTTAGCACTAGATATAACTTTAGCACCAGATATAACTTTAGCACTAGATATAACTTTAGCACCAGATATAACTTTAGCACTAGATATAACTTTAGCACCAGATATAACTTTAGCACCAGATATAACTTTAGCACCAGATATAACTATAGCACCAGATATAACTTTAGCACTAGATATAACTTTAGCACCAGATATAACTTTAGCACTAGATATAACTTTAGCACCAGATATAACTTTAGCACTAGATATAACTTTAACACCAGATATAACTTTAGCACCAGATATAACTTTAGCACCAGATATAACTATAGCACCAGATATAACTTTAGCACTAGATATAA
>NW_026731941.1:177500-182500 GCF_028476545.2 Physella acuta | reverse complement strand
AGGCTATGTTGGGTCGGGTTAGCTTCGCATCGCTTGGCTAGACTATGTTAGCTTAGGTTAATTTGTAAATGTGTTAATAAAAATTCCGCACATTAGCATACAATTATCTATTTTTTATATCAAGGCAAGGTGAGTTTTCTCCAGGTGTAGAAACACTAAACCCAGCAAACGGAGTTAATTCTGTTAATCATCACAGCCCCCTCACCTCACCGATAAATCGCCAGCGTCGTGTTAATCCCGAACAGGATAATCCACCCAGATTATCCGGATAAGGGTGTGTTTATTAAAACTTTGGATTGGCCAATAGATTACAACTTAATTAAGGTTTACAAAAAGTGAATATATGAAATGAACATCTGTTGGATTGGGAATGAGGGTCCCTCAGTGCTTTCAATTCACTCCAATTCCCCCATGGTATAGTAATATAAAACGTTCGTAAAATGAAACCTTTGCCCTGTTATTAAAATATAAAGCATTGCGTAAATCAAAAAGTCAAATACCATGTGCCACTCTGTAAGTCATCTATTATAACCTCTAAATTACTCGAATATTCAAGAGATAAATACTAAAGAAAAGCGAACAGAAAAAGAGAATCCCGGAAGAGGACTACAGAAATAAAAGCTAAGGCTAAGTGATTTACATGAGTCAACTAAAGAGAGCCTCCCAGAATCGACTGCGTTAGATAATTATTGCATTATTTACTCCATGTGTGCTTTCTATGGTTTGTCAGTATGTCATGATAGACCTTACAACGATATTTGGTCAAAATGACAGAGATTTCTTTCTGATATTTAGTCACCACTTACTACTCTTATTTTAACTACTTCATTTAATAATCACATGCATTGTAAAGAAGATTGACATATAAGCTATGTTCAGATTTGATTTTAGAAAATCGCTGAAAGATGTTTTCTGTTATAAGTGAGTGCAATAATTTTTGTATGTACATGTAAATTTAACTTGATATGTGTTTGTTTAACCTTATGGGTTAGGGTTAGTTTATCATATACCACCAACCCATGACACATGGTGTACGTATAACCTAACTTGTGTTTACGTTAAACCCCCACACGTGTTTGTTTTTTAGACGTTACGGTACGGATTGTGTGTGGTGAGGTGGTGGGGGTGTGGGGGAGGGGGGTTGTGCCAGCGATATGTATCTAACTGGAATGTTACAAAACAGGAAAGGTCAATGAACTTGTGACTGTGTGAAGAGAGGCAGGGCGGTGGGGGGGGGGGTGGATTGAATGTAGGTCTGGGGTGTGGCTATACTCAGATACTGTAGTCAAGCAGGCCACTGAACAGAACAGTACAACAGCTTTCTTTCGCGCATACACTAATGACAAACACAGGCTGAGAGGTTAGAAGTGGTTGGGGGGGGGGGGGGGTGGGGGGGGGGGGGGGGTGGATTAATATACGCTCGAGCAGATTTTACGTACCGTTTTCTTTTGAAGCCCGCGGTGTAGAATTTAGATCCACTCGGGTTCGCTTTGGTTATAAAAAGAAAGAGAATTTTTTTGCATTCATCTAAATTGGGGAGTTATCGTTCTTTGGTGACTACATCTTAATTGGAAATGTTGCGGTACAACGAGTATTACGAATGCATGGGACGCATTTGAAAGAAGGGTTTAGGTGTAAAGGTAGTCAACATGTAACTGTAATAAATAAAGTAATACTACTGGTGGTATATTCCTGTTTTATATAGCCATTACAGCGTAATAAGATGAAAAATAAGGTGAAAAGTAATTTATATACAACACTACTTTCGATGAAAGGGTAAACTAGTTGGTTCGAACCCTACTCGTCATCTTTTCCCAAGAAACATGGGGCAGATGAAGTAGAGCTCATCTGTTTCGATAGTGTGTATGTCCAGCTGCCTTTGATCAGGTACATATCAGGGCTGGGTGGACTCAGTGAAGTCCTTTAGCCTCAAGGTGCAGTTAAACGCTCTACCATTCGACCACAGCGTCCCCCAATCCTGCTCCCACCGGCAGTATATCCAAGCTCTTGAGTGCTCGGAAAAAAAGTGTATCGAACGAAAGGTAGTCCACCTATCTGGGAGTGGTCGAACAGATCGACTTCTACTTCATCTGTCACATAGACTGTCATGTCATAACAAAATTTAAATCGTACTCAGAGATCTATACAGTGTTTCTTTCAGACTTTTTTCTCCGGGGGGGGGGGGGGGGGGGGGCACTTGAAATTTCCGGGGGCGGTAGACTTTCTTCGGGTGGGGGGGGGGGGACACTGTTAAAAGTATATATTTTCTATATAAATTTCATTTCGTTCGGGGGGGGGGGGGCGGTAAAAAACTTTTCGTGGGACTTTGCCCCCCCCCTCCCCCCCCGAAGAGATGCCTGGAAGAAACTCTGGATCTATGTATACAAATAATTATCACAAATTCGGTTAAACAGAAACTACTGAGAAAAATAAAAATCAGGAACAAAATAAAAACTGTTTTTTTTTTTAAATTTCGTTTTCTACTGTAGTTTATTTCTACCCCCCTCCCCCTCCTCAACCTAACTGGTTTCGTTAGTTCTCCTCAGAAGTTTAAACAGAAGTAAAGGGAAGAAACCCACAGGGTAAAAGGGGAGGCAACTCTCGCGTTAAAAACAAAACCAGAACAACCTCGGCTTGTGGTACTACTATTTCTGATGGTGTTTTTTAACCTTGCCAAATGCCGTGAAGGGTGTGTGGGGAGGGGTGGGAGTAGGAGGGGGCAGGTCATAGCGCCTGGGGGTACGGTGGTTGTGTCAGATGACGTCATCGGCATGGAGGAAGCAATCTATTCTGACCCAGTGTGCTGTTGTTTTTTTTTCTACTTATGTCGGATGGGGGTGGGGGTCGGGGAAAGAAAGAGTTGGTACTGTTCTGGCTTATTTTTTTTTAGTCATGTAGAAGAGAGAGGGGATGGAGAGGGTTGAGAAGGCTACATCAATGTAAAGATGGTGGCTGTGCCCACTGGAGGTTGGTCTCAGGTTGGATGGCGTGGTGAAGGTCGACCATGTTTAAATGGGAGGCAAAGGAAGGGGGGGGGGGGGGTAAGAAGAATGGAGGGAGGTGGGGCGGAACAGGGTGGATGAGTTTTAATTCGTTTTTTTTTTTAATCCAATACAGCTGTCAGAATTTGTAAACGCTTATTTTATTTATTTTTACTTTTTACGCCCGTTCGAAAAAAAAAAATCTTTGGTTTACCCTTTCAGGTTTAATTGCATGCTGAACCGAAAGCTTTTAATAAATGTTCTAGGTTTCATTGCATGCTAAACTTGATAAGACACACCCTCACTTTTTCTTACGGGCATCTCTTAGGTTGGGAAGGGGGGGGGGGGGGCGAGAGCTCCTCCGAAGGACGTCTACCGTCCCCTCCTCTCCGAACGAAAAATAATTTATTAACTTATTTATAGAAAAAATATACTTTTATATACTTAGTCCCCCCCCCCCCCCCCCCTAAAGTTTCAAGTGCCCCCCCCCCTGGAGAAAAGTCTGAAAGAAACACTGCACCCGCTTTGTATGTGTATGCGCGCGCGTGTGTGTGTGTGTTCTTACATGGGTGGGTGCAGGAGACAATTTAAACAAAGCATGAATGTGTGTTAAAGCACGAATTGTGCAGATCAAGTCCCTATACTGCCTCTAAGAGTCCTCAGAATCTATATTTACCTCCAGTGATGAAAGAGAAGGGCGGTTAGGTTAATGAGAGCAGTATCGGATACTGGCCCCCGCCCGGGGCATGAACCCACAGACGCCCCAAGGGGAAAAGGCGTAATTTACGTATTATATAACGTGGTACGGTGTAGTTTTCATCAGTTTGTTGTGGCATTTTATTTGGGATGGGTTGCTAGGATAAGGTGTTATAGAACTGTTGATAGTATATCGTGTTTATATAAATCTGGCTTTGATTTTATTTTTCATTGGTAGCTACATGCACGGGTAAACTATCTATCGACGTGGAGTTACTCTGGATCTATTCTCGGGAGGAAGGAATGACACACTACCTAGCGGTTTATATATATATATATATATATATATATATATATATATATATATATATATATATATATAACATTACCTAAAATGTTTTCTTCTTTCGCACCAAGAAGTGTTGTACTTAAAAAACAGTATTTGTGTTATAGTTGCGGCAATGAGAAATAAGGAAAGCTTTGTCTAACGGTAGAGCTCTAGGCTGCTAACTCGAAACTGTAGAGTTCAAATTTGAATAAAGTCATAGAACGTCCCTTAAGGAAAGTAAAGGCGCCTGGGCTTACTGAGGTCTCTGAAACAGATGAACTCTACGTCAATCTGCTCCATGTGCAATGTTCCCTCTAATTGAAAAACAGTTTGTGTGTAACGTGTATTTTGTGTGCGCGGTGTTCTAAAAGTCTTATACAATGATGTATGTATTTTACAAAATGACTACGCGGCAGTTGAAAATTACAGAATGACTGCGCGGCCGCGCCCCCTCGCAGCTTAGTGGGAACATAGCCCGTGCAATTTGGACACAAACGGAAAAATTTAATGAATATGAAATCCTACGTATGATCAGAATAGCGCCTCCCAATACTGATGATTATATCACGTGATAATCTTTACAATACAACCCTCCCCCTTAAAAAAACAATTTGTACCTTAAACAATCAAATCTATATATTATACCACCATAGCATTTAAAAAAACAACAATCCTCTTGAAATGAATACCTTCAGCAATATACCACCACCACTTGAGTATGTTTGAATAGAAATCTCTGTGACCGGAAGTGCTTAGTTACCAATTATTCTTGGCGTTAAATTTCATTGAAATCATTACACTCGCGACGCCGCATCACCATCGACGTCGTCACATGTCAAGGCTGGGTTAGACATCGTTAATAATGTCAGTACTGTCTAGTTACTGACTTCAGGCTCACTTGATGGTAGTGTCAGGATCGGTTGGGGAATGGTGACAGTGGCGTCGTTAGTTGGGTGGTACATCTACATCTACATCTACATCTGCATCTACATCTA